>NC_133653.1:257326509-257626509 GCF_009905375.1 Apium graveolens
TCTGTTCTCGGCCCCTTAGCTTGATACCCCCCATTTACCTGATAGACCACAATCATGGAGTCACTAAACACATTCAAATTCTCGACCTTCATTTCCAAAGCTAGCTTGAGACCGTTGATCAGGGCCTCATACTCGGCATCATTGTTGGTTGCATGAAAGGCCAGATGGGTCGCATGTCTGATTTTGTGAGCCTCTGGGCTGATTAGCTCGATTCCAGCTCCTGCTCCATCACCGTTAGAGGCACCATCCACATATAGGCTCCACCATGGGGCACTATTTTGTCTCTCCAGTCCAACTTCTTCTGTGCTAGGTATAACAACAAGGGCTCCCGGCTCCACTTCTTGATGTGGGGGAAATTCTAGCACAAAATCGGCCAGGGCTTGGCCTTTGATCGCAGTCCTTGGCTTATAATCCACCTCGAATTGGCCGAGCTCAACCGTCCACTTCAACATTCGACCAGAAGATTCTGGTCTATGCATCACTTGTCTGAGGGGGTAGGAGGTTCGCACTTCTATCTTATGTGCCTGAAAATAGGGCCTGAGTTTTCGGGAGGCCAGAATCAGAGCATACGCTAGCTTTTCGAGGCTTGTGTATCGAGTCTCGGCATCGGCTAGCCTTTTACTCACATAATATACCGGGAGCTGGACATCATCCTCCTCTCGGACTAATACTGCACTTATTGCAAAGTCGGAGACGGCCAAGTATAGGATCAAAGTTTCTCCTGCTTTTGGGTTGGTTAACATGGGAGGGCTACTGAGATGCTTCTTTATGTTCTGAAAGGCTTCCTCACATTCTTCGGTCCACTTAAAGTTCCTCCCCACTCCTTTGATTGCTTTGAAGAACTCTTGGCATTTATCGGAGGATTTTGAGACGAAGCGGTTTAAGGCAGCCACTCGTCCTGTTAAGCTTTGAACATCCTTCACTCGTCGAGGGGATCTCATCTCGAGTAGTGCTTGTATCTTGGCTGGGTTGGCCTCAATGCCTCTATGGTTGACAATAAATCCCAAAAACTTCCCCGATTCAACCCCAAACACGCATTTCTGGGGGTTGAGTTTCATTCTGTACTCCCTTAGGATCTGGAACATTTCTGCCAGGTGGCGGACATGATCCCTCGCTTCTTTCGATTTCACCAGCATGTCGTCTACATAGGCCTCCATAGTCTTCCCCAATTGATGTTTGAACATCTTATTCACCAGCCTCTGATAGGTTGCCCCCGCATTAAGGAGCCCGAAGGGCATCCCGATGTAACAGTAAAGGCCCCGATCAGTAATAAAGGAGGTGTGCTCCTGATCTGGCCCATACATGGGGATTTGGTTATATCCCGAATAAGCATCCATAAAACTAAGCAGCACGTGCCCAGCCGTGGAATCAACCAGCTGGTCGATTCGGGGTAGAGGAAAGCTGTCCTTCGGGCAAGCTTTGTTCAGGTCGGTGAAGTCTACACATGTCCTCCACTTGCCATTGGGCTTCTTGACAAGCACAGGGTTGGCCAGCCACACGGGGTAGAAGGCTTCTCTCACAAGTCCTGCCTCCATTAATCTATCCACTTCTTCTCTGAGGGCCTCTGCCCTCTCTCCACTAATCGGCCGTCTCTTTTGCCTAACCCCCTTTTTTTTCGGGTCCAAGTTGAGCCGGTGGCATATGTCATTTGGGTTTATTCCTATCATATCGGAGTGTGACCATGCAAAGATATCCAAATTCTCCCTTAGGAAGCGGGCTAGATCCTCTCTCAAGTCAGGACTTAGGTTAGAGCCTATTCTGAGTACCTTGGAGGGATCATTTGGGTCTACCAAGATCGGGATTGTGTCCTCTGCGGCCCCGGCCCTCTCGACCATTGAGGGCATTCTCGGGTCTAGATCTGCTCGAGCTTCGCTAGTTTTTTCCATTTCCGTGATTGCCAAACCTTCCGCATCCTTGAGCTCGGTTTGGTGAGCTTGGGTCGGGTTTATCAAGCGTTCAGAGGTCGCAGTTACAGTTCGAGTGATTCCGTCGGATGGGTCCATAGTGATTGTTGTTTCTTTGCGTGCCCACTTCCCTCTCCTAAGTGTTGCAGTGATTTGTTCTGGGCTCTCTTCTTCATCACTTGCTTCCTCTACAATCCCCTCTTGTATCAACATGATGGGATGAGATGCTTCCATTAGTAAGGCCCCTGGGCATGGTTCCACATGAATTCCCATGTGCTCGAAGTAGTTCTCGGGCAACTCCTCAATTGAAATCAAATTACAAGTCTCGTGGCCCACAAGACGTATTCTTTTCCTGCCCTCTGCCTCTTCCATGGGGATGTCGCACTCACCTACTTCAGCTACCTCCCTTGAGGCATTTCTTGACTCGGCCGCTTTGAGTGCCTGGTTGTAGCAGACCCTGGATTCGTATTGACAGCTCTTCAAGATGCCTACCCCCGTGGGGGTTGGGAATTTTATCGTCATATGATGGATCGAGGTCACCATCCTCATTGCCCTCATAAGGGGTCTGCCCACTATAACATTGTAGGCACAAGGCTGGTCTACGACTGTAAACATAGCGATCTGGGTGGCCACATGAGGCTCCTCTCCTATGGTCACCGGGAGCCGAATTGTCCCTTTCACTCCGATCGAGTCTCCCGTGAACCCGTACAGGTGCCCACCTGTTGAGGTTAATTCTCTATCCAATAATCCCAGTTTTTTGTAGGCATCATAAGTCAAAACATCAGCCGAACTCCCGGTGTCCACCATTGCTTGGTGAACATTCACCGTCCCAATCTTCATTTTTATGACTAGGGCATCGGTATGAGGGTAATGCACCCATTTTACATCATTCTCTTTAAATACGATATCATCGACCTCCCTTTCAAAGAGCTCCGGGGGCCTTTGGCTTAGATGATTGACGTTGGTGAGCGGCTTGTCCTTTGCTTCCCGGGCATATCTGTCCATCGCCTTCCGGCTGTCTCCACCAATGTGAGACCCGCCTAGAATAATATGAATACTACCAGCCCGAGGGACCCTTTCTTTGTCTTCTGGGGGTGGAGGAGGGACGGTATGATAATCCGTCCTGTGTCTTCGAACCTCCTTGACAACCCACTCCGTAAGCTTCTCTTGTCTAATCAAAGTCTCGATCTCATCCTTTAGTTGTCTACAATCAGCTGTATCGTGTCCGGTGGCCTCATGGTATGCACAATACTTTGAAGTGTCTCTTTTATTATAGTCTGTGAGAGGAGTTGCCTTCCTGAATACCCCCTTCCCCACATATGTAGCATATATGTGGTCGATAGAGGCTACCAGAGGAGTGTGTGTCTGCCATTTGCTTGTATAAGGCCTCCCCGAATCTTTTGTGGTCTCTTTGCCACGGGCAGACTTTTTCGGGCTCGAACTACGCTGATATGTCTTCCTCCTTTCGTCAGGGCTTGAGGATCGGTCCCTCTTGTCTCGATAGCTTTCGCTGATTTTCAGCTCTCTCATCGATTTCTCTACCCTCTTGAAGGGTTCGGCTTGCTCATAGAACTCGGCCAAGGTCCTCGGCTCACTCGCTTGGAGGCTCTTCCAAAATTTCGATCCTTCTTTCAGCCCTGCTAGCAAGAAATTTTTGATGGTCTCCTCACTGGCTCCTCTCACCTTGGGGACCTCGGCGTTGAACCGACGAAAGTATTCTGCCAAGGGCTCCCCCTCCCTTTGCTTGATGTTGGCTAACGTGGCCACAGGAGGCGAATAGTGGAGGGTCGACTGAAATTGTCTGACGAACAAGTCCTCCAATTGCCTCCACGTTCTTATGCTAGCCGGTCCCAACTTGGAGAACCATTGTTGGGCACTACCTCTGAGTGACGCCGCGAAGAGTCTGCAACGGGTCATCTCCGGCACCTGATAGACTTCCATCTCAGTGTTAAATTGAATAAGGTACTCCGCCGGGTCGGCTTCGCCGTTGAATAGAAGGTCGGGGTTGTGCCTAAACACCCGAGGTAGGGGGGATGATCGGATAGCAGCCGTAAACGGAGAGGGGGCAGCCGAAGCAGGGGGCCCTCTCTTCTCTTGCTCCATCTCATCTAAGATCCTTCTCAGGTCCCTTACTCTAACAACTTCTCCTTCTCTGTCACCTCCCGTATTACTCGAATGATGTGAGCCCTGAGGTCGTTCGCGGCGTTCCCCTCCTCCAGCTCGGTCCTGCGACTCCTCTTCACGATTGTATCTGCGTCTATGTCGCTCCTCCCTTCTGGGTGAGGTGCGTTGACGTCTTTCCGGAGGGGTCGTTGCCCGTTCCCTTTTCGAGCCTCTTTTATCCACGGGCTCTTTCTCTTCTCTCTCCTTCTTACTATTCTCCAATTTGAGCCTGAGGTCATGTTCGCTTAGTTTTCTACCCACTCGGTCTAGCACGCTAGTTGACCTTGCCTCAGATGAAGCTGGCTTCGGCCCCGATCTCGTAGAGATCTGGCTGCCCCGCTCATCATGGCCTCGGGGTATATCTTCCTTTTCGCGTGATGTTTCTTTCTTCTATTTGGTCTCGGTTGCCACGTCATCAAAATCGTGGATCAGCTTCTTCTGAGGGCCTTTGCCCTTCCAGCTACGCTGTGAGACCTTGAGGCGGCGTGCCTTACGCTTGGCATTCCGGACCGAGCTTCTTTCTACCTTTGACATTCGGGCGTTGATCTGATTCATCTGATCGGCCAGCCCTTCGAGATACGTCATCACAGCCTGCCCGTCCACGGTTGCAATTGGTGGAGGTGGCGCCTGATTCTCTGGGGGCGTGTGTTCGAAAGTAGGGTCCTTCTTGCCTCCGCTCCCTGGTGTCGTTGCTTGCTTGCTTTCTTTGGTCATCTTTCTCCCTAAGATGAACGTACCCCTCCTTCTAGCGCCAAATGTTATAGGGAGAATTTCGTATAACAATGTTGTGGAGGTTAATGGGCGGAACAAAGATCAAGGACGGTGTTTGAGGGCGGAGGAAGGTTGTTTGGTGGTGGCTGAGCTTGTATGTGGACTCCTTAAGAAAGAATAGGGTTTGTTATTCTCTGTCTAGTGTCGACTCATCCCTCATACAAGTGCCTACGTACCCTATTTATAGGGATCAAGCCTCACGTAGTTCTTGGGGAACAAGTCACGTAGGCTAGGGTTAGGACTCTTCAGCCCGTGCAGCCCAAGCCCACGATAAAGTCAGGCCTTCAGCCAATTAGTCACGTAAATCTCGATCGGCTCCACACGCTTCCTACAATCTCGCGGCATCTCCGCAATCCTTCCCGTGATTGTAGGAACAACCCGTGTCGACCCCGAAATCTACGAGCAACTCAGTCATCTATGAGTCACTTTCCATGTTGCACACAAAGTCTTTCGATGCGGGCCGGCCTGGTCACCTCGGCCCGCACCGCCTTCAAACAATAAATATAATGTTACCTCTGTTTCTATAAAATGTGGGCTCATGAGCTCAGCCCGTGTGTGGGCAGCTAAGCCCACCTCGCATGAAGGCACCTGAGCCCACCTCGCGTGGGCACAACCGAGCTCAGCTCGCATATGAGAGCCCAAATGACAAATGTGAGCTCACCTTTCATGTGTGAGCCCAGCTCGCATGTCCTCATTTGAGCCCAGCTCGCGTGTGTGAGCCCAGCTCGCATGTCATCACTTGAGCCCAGCTCGCATATTTGATTCCAGCTCTCATGTCATCACTTGAGCCCAGCTCGCATGTTTGAGCCCAACTCGCATGTTACGGGCCCAGCCCGCATGTGCTGGCCCAAGTCATATAAATCCATGGTTCTAGCCCACACACGAGAGTCCAGCTATTTAGTACACCCACAGGGACCTGTTTAGGGCCCATGGCCGAAAGCGGGCATAACACTAGGTATATATACAAAATAATTTAGGTTTAGGAAACAATCAATTGGAATATAGAACTTTTAACATTCTTTAAATATTTAACAAAATAATTGTTTAAATAATGTAGCAATTGTTCAAAATCATCGTGAGACTTGATGAGACTAAGGCGCACATTTTGACTACCAGCACCAAATAGAGTACCATCACGACCTAGGATGCCACCAGCTTTCATGACTTGGCAGTGTTTTTACCGAATTATGTTGGTTAAATGTCGAGTTTGGTTGATTTATTTGACTAAAGCATTAATGTGATTTTAAGAAAAATAAATGTAAATGATATCAAAAATTGATGACGTGGAAAATCGTAAATGGAAAAAATCACGGATGAGATTAATTATCCAACCTTAATAGAAACCTCCACTAATATTTAATCAAAGTTACATCGAGTAAAATACATATTTTTTCATGTTTTAGTCCAGTGTATTTCTTTGTTGTCTTCGTTGCCCCTTCTGTTGATTCTCATCACTCTTTATGTCCAATCCGTTGCTATTTTCCTGGCCCTTCCTTCTTATCCCTTATTTTTCTCCCCCTTCAAGCTTCCTTCCTTATCTCCCTTTTTTCTAACGTTTTTCGTCATGGCTGCATATTTCACCCAATTCTGTAGCTCACGTGCCTACAAACTCAATTTGTTACTAACTTAGTCCACTATTCCGCATTGCATGTCGCTTTCTCATCTTATCTTCTCATGAACACGTTCCACTTTTTCCCGCCTCGTCATGTCGCCAACCGAGTTGTCGTCTTTGTTGATCACGTCATGTCAAGGTAAAAATCCGGGTATAACAATAGCCCCAGATTTTGTTTAATCAATTTAATTAAACAAAATCTATCAATTAATAATTACTATCTAGCTTGAGTCAACTGGTAGTGTGTGCCTTTAGGTCTCCCTAAATTCATGTGAATCTGCTCCCTCGATATACATAGACTGGCTGTCCAAGTTTCAAGAAACTCTTCAATTCTTATCACTTAACTCTTCCTTATATACTCCCAACTGTTGGCTTCCCCCAATTTTATTATCTCTCCTCCTAAACTTTGTTATCACTAAACCCTTTTCACCACCAACTATGGCTAAAAAGAGTTCCAAATACGCCGAAAACCCCAATACTAAAAGCCCCAATTCATCCTCCAACACCACCGGGTGGGTCGTGACCAACTTACTATATACCTGTGATAGCCAACTCAGCTCGATGAAGCCTGAGAAAGTTGATGAAGCTCAACTGCTCTTTCCGTCTGGAGCCCTAGTGTTTGTTCCTGATGTCGATGTGCGTGCCGACTTTCATAGAGCCAATTGGGTATGTTTCCACTATTACCCCTTCGATATAGGTTTCACTTTTCCTTTTCCCAATTTAGTTGTGGATGTGTTGAAGACCCTAAACGTCTCTCCTGGGCAACTCATGCCCTTTGCATGGAGGACCCTTGCCTGCTTGGACACAATTGAAAACAAACACCACCTTCGGATCGATGTTGAAGTAATCAAACAGGCATACAGTTTGAAGAAGTTCAGCAATTGTCGCTTCGGCTTCTCAAACAGGAATACCGATGACCCACTAATCTTGAACCATGACATCGTTAATGATAGGAACTGGAAAAAGGACTTCTTTTTTTGTAAACAAAAAGTCACTTGGAGAAGCAGGCAGTTATCTGTTGGAGCGTTGAAGTAACAGTGGTAAGTTTTATTCCTGTTTTTATGTCATTTTGCTGTTTGATTTTTTTGTAACACATGATTAAGTTAGATTTCCTTCTTTTATCTTAATTCGTCGCTGTCGTCTTTATGTGCGATACTGTGCCTTCCCGTCTTCTTTTATTAGTCAAACTCATCGTGTTGTCTAGTACATTCATTGCTTTATGACCGTCTCTCCCGTAATTTATATTTATGTACTTTCTTTACCTTTTCCTCAAATAGATTGTGAGTTTGAAGCGGATGAGGATAACATTGTTGTAAAGGAAGTTGTGGCAAAGATTCGTGCCCTTCCTGTTGCCGACAGGTTATGGCCTAACTGTCTGGATCGCCCCATTCGCAACGCTAGTAGAGTGAATGTTGAGGAATATGCTGCAAGGTTGAAAAAAAACCTGGACAAAACTGAAGGATGTACCTCTGAGATTCCTGGAAGCAAAGGAGCCGCTTCAAGAACTAGAAGTAAGTTGTCTACTCATATTCCTAAGCCTTCCATGTCTGTTCACGGTATTTCTTCAGAATCTATGGAAAGTCCCAAAACCAAAAACAAGAATGAGATGAGCTCAGGGCTGAAATATGCTAGAGATATACGTCAGATGTTCTTCTTATTGACGTGTCTTATCTTTTTTTGTTGTTCATTTCTGATATTGTTAACAAACCTTGAACCATGTTTCCTAACTGTAGAGTTCAAACCCCCAGTCATCAAGCTTCTAGCAATTTGTAACAAAGATTTATTTAAGAGATCCCGTGAAGACAAGCTATCTGAGACAGAGTCTTCCAAGGCCCCAGCGCTGTCAAATCCATTGCTAAGCCCCTCCATGAGCCCAATGACCAAAAAAGTCAGAGTGAATCCTTCTGTTACCCCCATTACGTCAAACACTCCTTCACGACTCCTGGTTCAACGTTATACCACTCAATCTAATCCCTCTACCTTTGCCCATTTACTCGATAACATGATCCTCCCACAGTTTATGGAGGATTTATCTGCCAAACAACTTGAAGACGTCCTCGACAATAGTGCTGGTTACACCTTTCATGTAAGTCATCCATTTCCAAATATTCTGATTATGTTTTCCACCTATAAATCTGCCTTAACATATCTCTTGTGTTGGCACAGGCTTTACAGAGCGTCTTAGTGGCCCGTGGGTTTATAATCACAAGATGCAAATGAAGAAAGAACTTGAGTCTGAACACAGGAGTTGCACCAAGAAGTTGAAGGCTGCAGAAGCTCTGGCTGAAGAGAGGTTGGTTGCCCTGGAGAATTCTCAAAAGGAGTTTGATGATTTTACCTACAAGGTGCAATCCATAGAACATGACATGCGTTCTGAGGCTGAGTAGATGGTTCACCAGCAGATCACGAGGACACGTGTTGAAATGATGCTCGAGTATCATAGAGGATAATGGAGTTCCTGGAATGTCCCCGAGACTGTGAAGATTTATAATGAGGCGTTCCCAGACGATGCTTTCCCTCTAGATGAATTCAACAACCAGGGTGATGGTGATGAGGAAATGAAGTTTCCTAAAGATGATGATCCTGATAATGAATGATGTTTTGTTTTTGTTTTATATCATGAACTCGTTATATGTCATTTTATTTAAGTACTTTGTCGGAATGTTGTCCCTGTTTCGCAGTGTTGCGGGGGACTTGTGATTTTATTTTGGTTTCCAGACTCTCGACATAATTTCATGTATGTCGTTTATGAATTTGGTCCTTATCATTATCTTATTGTGTGTTTTTGTTCTCGAATTTCGAGCATGTTTTTCACCTGTCATTTATTATCGATTGTGATAATTATTTTGCATATTATTATAACGTCGATTGTTATGCAGCTAACTGACTTTGTATTCCTCAGTTAGTGTTATTGTAATTATCGTCGCGTCACTATAATGAAATATTTCATCATAATATAATACGTCATTATTCCGTTGTTTGAATCGTCATTCTTACGTAGGTGCATGCACTTGTAGGGTGGTTAAATGGCCTTATTCCCTCTTGAAACACACCAATTTATTGTATGTATAAATTTGTAGAGCATCGTGTAAATATGTAGTTTTCATAATATTCGTCATAGTACTTTAGTGTCAACTATATTCATCAAGTACGTATAGTACTTTAGAATTAGCAAAATTTGTAACTAGGTGATCAACCCTTCGTAAGTTTTATCATTATATATTATTGTACAATAACATTGTAGAGACTTACAAACTTGAAGTGCATAATTGAATTGAGTGAACGAGTGTGATCTTAAGTGTATGTAAATATAATTCGTAACTTTGAATTGAAAATGCAAACATAATCATTCCATATAATAAAGTAGTTCATAGCAAATTGAGCATAAAATCGATCCTTCACAAATAATTTATTAAAGGTAGATAGGGACAACTAGCAAACAATGTCATTCCAAACGCAAATAGCAACTAACAACTAACTATGTCCTAATCGACTTCTTAATCAGCAACTTCCAAGAACAGAAATTTAAAGAGATAAGATAGAAAACTTTACACGTGATAAAGTTTTATATATAAAGCGTTCCAGCTTCTTGGTATTTGTATCACGTCCATGCTTGAGAGTCGGTATGCCCCACGTCCAACGACGGCATCAACGAAGTAAGGGCCTTCCCAAGTATCAGCAAACTTTTCTGTCGTCGCATCCATAGTGTTTGGGAACATTTTCCTCAGTACCATGTCGCCAACCCGGAATGTTCTTACGTGAACATGTTTGTTATATGCGTTAGCCACCCTTTGTTATAATGAACTGTCCGGATTTTCGCCATCTCTCGCAATTCGTCCACAATATCTTTGTCGTGTGCCAATTTTATGTTAATCGTGTCATTTTAAGAGTCCGTACCTGGCAGTTGGTATCATGACTTCAGTTGGTAAGACGGCTTCTGTGCCATAAACTAGGTTGTATGGCGTCTGTCATGTGGCCGTCTTTGGAGTCGTCTTGTCTGACCATAATACCCATGGTAATTCTTCAGCCCATTTTCCTTTGCACGACGTCAATCTCTTTTTAAGATTGTTGATAATGATTTTGTTGCTTGATTCAGCCTGCCCATAGGCTTGAGGATATCTCGGCGTTGACTTAATCAAATCAATATTCCAACGCTTGCAAAATGCTTCCGTCTTGTCGCTTATGAATTGTGAGTTGTGACCCATTATCGCAAACAATTTCAGATGGGATGCCAAATTTGTGTAAGATATTTCTTTTGAAGAACGATATCACTTCTTTTGATGTCACTTGCTGAAATGTTTCCGCTTCCATCCATTTCGAGAAGTAATTTGTCATGGCTAATATGAACACTTTTTGACCGGGTGCAGGTGGCATTTTCCCCACGATGTCCATTCCCCACTTCATGAAAGGCCAAGAGGGAATGGATATGTTGAGACATTCAGATGGTTGATGTATGATAGGTGAATGTCTTTGGCAAGCATTACATTTCTTTGTGTAATCTAGTGTACCCTGTCTTAGCGTCGACCAATAGTAATCCAGGCGTAGGATCTTTAAAGAGAGATTTCTCCCGTTAGTATGGTTTCCACACTCTCCTTCGTGTACGTCCCTTAAGATCATGTCAGCCTCATTTTTTCTCAAGCATCTTTGAAGCAGTCCCGTGAAAGATTTCTTGAACAATTCATCATCTATGACTGTGAATCTTGAAGCTTTTATTCTAAGAATCCTGGCTTCATTGTTGTCGTCTGGCTTCACACCAAGTTGTAAATAGTCTTTATATGCTTTAATCCAGCTGTCCTCATCTTCATTGATACTATCATCGCGTGGATTCAGAGTCATGATTTCTATATCGTGAGACAATCTTTCTATCGCCGGTTTCAGGATATGGATCACAGGGATGTTCAAATCAAGATTTATAGAAATAGCTCCTAATCCAGCCAACGTGTCAGCTTGTACGTTATTCTCTCTTGGGACTTGTTGAATGTTAAAATTATCAAAGCAATTTGTCAACTTCCTGGTGATGTTCAAGTACATGACCATCTTGGGGTCTTTAGCCTCGTAGGATCCCTTAACGTGATTGACGATTAAAAGTGAATCGCAATTGACGTCAATACTCCTAATCTTCATGTTTTTAGCAATCATAAGTCCCATGATCAGTGCTTCGTACTCAGCCTCATTATTCGTAGCTTTAAAGTCACAACATATTGATTGTGCTATCATATCCCCCTGTGGCGATTTGAGGACAAGCCCCAACCCTGTCCCCTTCACATTTAAAGCTCCATCAGTAAATAGCGTCCATGGGTCATGTCTATTCTTGAGAAAGCCTGTTGAAATTCATTTTCTGTTGTAGTCATTTGGCTTGGACTAAAATCTGCCACAAAGTCAGCCAAAACTTGTGACTCTATTGCATTCCTTGTGTTATACGTGACGTCATATGTACTCAGTCGTATAGCCCACTTAGCCATTCTTCCCGTCAGATCGGGTTTACTTAAAACATTCCTCAAAGGAAAGTTCGTCATGATATGTATTTTATGTGACTCAAAATAATGTCTCAACTTAGTGGAAGTCATAGCTAATGTGAGTACTAACTTTTCAAGAGATGTGTACCTTATTTCCGCATCTATCAAGCTTTTACTGACGTAATACACTGGTGACTGGACACCTTCGCTCTCTTTCACAAGGACACCACTGACCGCATGATCCGTTACGGATAGATAAACATACAGATCCTCTCCTTGAATGGGTTTGGACATGAGAGGTGGTGTGGTTAGATAATTTTTCAAGTTGTTCAAAGCAGCTTTATGTTTATCCGACCATATGAATCCTTTGTTCTTTCTCAACACGTCATAAAAAAGTTTACACCTGTCTGAAGAGCGAGAAATGAATCTGTTTAGTGTTGCAACCCGTCCTGTCAGCTTCTGGACATCTTTTATGTTTGATGGACTCTTTAATTCGAAAATTGCCTTAATTTGCTCTGGACTTGCTTCAATTCCCCTCCTTGTTACCATATGCCCAAGGAATTTCCCTGATGACACAGCAAAGTTGCATTTTGACGGGTTCAGCTTCATATTATATGACCTTAGTATGTCAAATACTTCTTGAAGATCACGAACATGGTGTTCTGCGTTGACAGATTTGACAACCATGTCGTCAATGTATACTTACATCGTCTGTCCTATTTGATCCTTGAACATTTTGTTGACGAGTCTTTGAAACGTGGCCCCTGCATTCCTTAGTCCAAAATGCATGGCTAGGTAACAATATATCCCCCTATCCGTGATGAAAACAGTCTTTTCGCAGTCAGATGGTTCCATTTGAATTTGATTGAAACCACTGGACGCGTCTAGGAATGTTAGCAACTCATGACCAGCTGTTGAGTCTACCATGGTGTCATTGTGAGGCAGTGGGTAAGGGTCCTTAGGACAAGTTTTGTTTAAATTCGTATAATCGACACAGACCCTCCATTTTCATTTTTTCTGGACTATGACGATATTCGCTAACCATTCAGGATATTCAACCTCTCTAATCATTCCAGCTTTCATGAGTCTTTCCACCTCGTCATTTATTATCTTATTTCTTTCTGCTGCAAACTTCCTTCATTTTTGTTATATGGTTGTGTAGTTGGGATCAACATTCAACTTGTGAGTGATGACAGTGAAATATATTCTTGTTATATCATCATGTTCCCATGCGAAAGTGTCTAACCTTGTAGTCAGGAAATTCACCAAGTTAGCTTCAGTTGTTGGGGAGAGGTCCTCGCCTATAAGTACCTTCCTGTCTCCCTTTTCCAAGTCAATTTCCGCCAAGCGCTCCGATCCAGTAATTGTAGCTATAGGCGTTTCATTCCCAAGGTGTCGAACGGTTGTTTTTAGACATATCATGTAACATTCTCGAGCCATGTTTTGATCCCCTCGTATTTCTTGAACCCTCCATGGTGTTGGGAATTTTAACACTTGGTGATATGTCGACAGGACTGCTTTCAAGTTATGGATCCAAGGTCGCCCCATGATTATGTTGTAACTTGAATCTACATCAATTATGCAGAATTTTTCTAAGAGATTAACTCCTTGTGCATATGTTGGCAATGTAATTTCTCCCAGTGTTCATTTTGTTTCACCACTAAATCCCACTAATGTTATCAAATTCTTAATCATGTCACTTTCAGCCAATCCCATTTATGTCAGAGTGCTTAGCATCATGATATTAGAGGCACTCCCATTGTCTACCAATATTCTTTTTATCAAGCAATTTCCCAAAGGTAGTTAGATAACTAGTATGTCTTGTTGCGATTCACGTATGTTTCTTTATCTGACTCGTCAAACAATAGAGAGGGCAGATTGTCGTTATCAACTCCCACTTGTGCAACCCGGCCGTCTGTCTCTTTGGATGCCCTCTTGACTTGCGAATATGTTGACCCACATATCTCTGATCCACCCGAAATGAAGTTAATCACCTTGTGATGTGGTGGGGGTGGAGGCTGTCTCTGTGGTGTTAAGTTACTTTTTCTAGGCGACAAGTCTTTCTTGACATAAGATGCTTTCTTTGACGTCATAAATACTGTGAGGTATCCTTTCTTGGTTAAAAACTGTAATTCCCTTCATAGAGCTACACAGTCGTAGGCCTTATGTCCGTAGTCTCCGTGATAATCACACGATAGCTTGGAATCTGGGTTTGCTTTAGGCTTGTTACTCTTCACCGGCCATTTGACCACATCTCCCAACTTAGTGAATTCTTTCATCATGGCTGAAGGCGTTATCGTGAAACCATAACTGTCGTAGGTTGGTGGTAAGTTGGGGTCCTTTCTCCAATCATCGTGTTCTTCTCTCTTCCAATCATTACGTTCTCGTGTTGAGTTTACATATACTTCGTCTTTGGGGGGCCTAGAGTAGGGCTTGTATTCCCTAGACCTTGGCGTCGCGATCTTCCTGGATGGCTGATAGTATTTCTCGCCATTTTCCATTATGTCCTCTTCCAACCTTACTTGTGCCATTGCTTTGCCTTGTACATCATCCATTATTCGATATGGGTACTTTGTTAATTTTTCGTAAAGTGGGGATTCCCGTTCTAACCCCCTTCTAAATGCTTCAATAGCCGTAGGGACGTCATAGTTGATAATGGTCATTTTCTCCCTGTTGAACCGTGTTAGATAATCGCGTAAAGGTTCTTTGTTTCGCTGCACAATTTTGTACAAGTCACTTGTGGTTTTTTCAAACACCCTGCTATTAGCAAATTACATGTTGAATGAATCTACCATATTGGCAAATGTCTTAATACTCCCATGTGGGAGATTTACGAACCATTGCAGGGATGGTCCCGACAGCGTAGAACCAAATCCTTTGCACATACAAGCCTCTTTCAAATCACTCGTAATCGGGACTGTAAACATTTGTTGCTTGAATTGTGCAATATGTTCTAGTGGATCGCTAGTTCCATCGTATGACCGCATCTGTGGTACCGTGAAGCGTTTTGGTATTTCTACAAGGGCTATGTTGTCGTGAAAGGGTGAGTCGGTGTAACTTGTGGGAGTCGCTTTTTCTAATGGCTTTGGGATACCAGGGATCATCTCCATTAAGTCTCGTACCTCTTTTAGTTCTCTCTTGAATTCTTCAGCAATTTGGTTCCGAGATCTCGTACTTCTGTGATGGGACCTCCTTCAGTGTCTCCTTGTCGATCGTCACGATCATCATACCGTTGCTCATCATATATTTTTTCCATGTCCGCGTCGTTATTTGGCACATCCTCCATATCCTCTATCTCAATGTGAGTATCTTCTTCGTTTGTAGGTACTTCATGTTGATCACATTCCTCTCTGTCGTCCATATCTAAATGTCTGACCACACTTGGGATCGTCTTCTTCGTCGCAGTTTTAGTCCTTGACTTGGCCGTGGTTAGTTCCTTCTTTAGTGTTTCATTTTCGGATCGCATCTTCTCCATTTCGTCTTGTAGTTTCTTCAACATTGCTGCCATTTCTCTGTGGTTCTCAGCTTCAGCTCCTTAATTAGTAAATCGTTCATCCACGTTATCGTTTGCCATCGTAGCGTAACAACCAAATTCTTAGCAAGTTTCCCACAGACGGCGCCAATTGTTTTTACCGAATTATGTAGGTTAAATGTTGATTCTGGTTGATTTATTTGACTAAAGCGTTAATGTGTTTTTAAGAAAAATAAATGTAAATGATACCAAGAATTGTTTACGCGGAAAACCCGTAAATGGGAAAAATCACGGGTGGAATTGATTACCCAACCTCAATAGAAACCTCCACTAATATTTGATCAAAGTTACGTCAAGTAAAATACATATTTTTTCATGTTCTAGTCTAGTGTATTTCTTTGTTGTCTTCGTTGCCCCTTCTGTTGATTCTCATCACCCTTTATGTCCTCCAATCCGTTGCTATTTTCCTGGCCCTTCCTTCTCATCCCTTGTTTTTCTCCCCCTTCAAGCTTCCTTCCTTATCCCCCTTTTTCTAACGTTTTTCGTTATGGCTGCATACTTCACCCAATTTTGTAGCTCACGTGCCTACAAACTCGGTTTGTTACTGACTTAGTCCACTATTCCGCATTGCATGTTGCCTTCTCATCTTATCTTGTCATGAATACGTTTCACTTCTTCCCGTCTCGTCATGTCGTCAACCGAGTTGTCATCTTTGTTGATAACGTCATGTCAAGGTAAAAATCCGGGTATAACAGGTAGCATAGTTCATCTTCTTCCCTCTCACATCTCAGCCATGCATAAACTGTTGCAGCAAATTTGGTTATAATCAACTAAAACCAACGTGTAAAAAAATTATTAAACGGAGGTGAAATAAATTTAACAGAAAAGAAAATAATATGCATATAAATTATAATAATGCAACAACAATATGTTCTGGATTTTATTTCAAGAGCATGTGATCAAAGTGATAAAAAAAACCTGGAGAAGGTCCTCTGACAATCTCAAAGAAAGTACAGAATTGAGGTGCAAGTTCTTGAATGGTAAAGCGTTTGGACATTGATATAGTTTGGCTCAAGCTTTTCCAACGTTTTCACAAGGTTTGGTAACCATATTTAAATATAGAACAGTCTATCAACTACAACCCCGGAACACTACATCTTGTGTAAAATGGAAGGTAGTGATAAGTTATCTATCTTTAAATAAGAAGTACTAATACCTCCCGTGAACAGCTAGGGCAGAAACTCCCGTTTTTTCTATTCTCCGTGCCAATTCTACTGTATCATTGGATGATTTTAGTAGTCGAATCTTGCATGTAACTGGTATGTCTAAATTCCTCTTTAATGTAGTCAGTATCGGCATTAGAAAACAATATACGAAGGAAAAAAGAAAAGATCAACTAGAAAAATCAATGAGCGAGGAAGAAAGAAAGAAGTTGAAACAGAAAACAAATGCACACATTATGAATGAGCTCTGGTTTAGTTAAAAGTGCAGCACCCATTCCTCCGCTGATAGAGAATGACTTGGGACATCTTTACACCTGAAACAGAAAGAAGGGTCATTATTGATCTTCTCTGTTTTCAACTATATTCACTGGTCGTATAAGAAATCACTAAGACATCAATCCCCTTCGGGTTTAGACGAGGATAAGCAGTATTTTAACCAATTGCTTGATATTTTATAATTAATTGTAGTTCCAAAATAGTGATAAAATACTCCATATACACCTTTGATCACACAGATTTCATTTATCAAGTTAAAACATTATTTAAGATTATCTCATCTTTCAACCTATGTAGTGTATCGTGTTTTGTTAACAGGTTATGTGCAATTGTGCATCACTACAACTCCAATCTTCCGAAGCTCCAACATCTAAAGAATCAAAGCTACATAAATATACCTAATTACACATACACAATAGCAATTAGGGGTGTTCACGGATTGGTTTGGTCTGAATTCTTATTTTTTTCGAACCGAATCATTAAGAACGATTTTTTGAAATTCAAAACCAAAGCAGACCAATTAAATGCCGAGACCAAACCAAATCAGACCATAAAATAACGGATTGGTTCGGTTCCAAACCACAGTTTGAGCTTAATCATTTACTTTGTTTCGTTTATATTAAACTTACAACCAAACGGTTATTTAAGTCAATATAATATAAAATTTATTATATATTACATATAAGTGTGTGATATATATATTTACAAATATTTGGTTTACATATGACTTTCATATACTTTAATTTAATTTAAATAATATTAAGTATATGAAGTAGAGTATAACTACGACATATTAACAATTAACTAAGTTTTAATTTAAAAAGTAATTTGATGTTTTTAATATAATATACACTCACACACACAAAACCATAATTTATAATCATAACTCATATGTATATACTAGAATTTCTATATATAATTATATAACGGTCCGGTTTGGTTTAAACGGTTTTAATTTATTGGAAACAATAACCAAACCATTTATGCGTAAACGGTCCGGTTAACTGAACCATTAAAAACGGTTTTAGCGGTTTCAGTTTTTCTTGGTTCAGATTGACATAGTCCGGTCCGGATTCACGATTTAACGGATTTTTTGAACACCCCTAATAACAATACCAGTAGAAAGAAAAATGCGAGAAAATACCATTAACACGACACTTAATAAGTTTATGATCAATAATCTCCTCCCCATCTGCACCATTTTCAGCAGACAATAACCTAAACGGCAACGTACCCTGATACAATCACCAAAACCATTCAACTCAAAATAATTAGTACTGTTAATTTCAATTTGTTGCCCAGATATTACATAATCACATACATATACTTATTTTTTTAATTTACAAATATTTATGAAATAAACTTACAACTCGGACTATGGGAGCTAGTACAACCATGTTCCTGTAATCCATTTTCTTCTTCTTCTTCTTCCTACAAATCTGAGCTCAGGATATCAATTGATTGGGCTTCTGTACATCTTAAATCAATTATAGGCCCAATTTTAAATGGGCTTAAATTCATTTAATTCTATGGATTCGAACCCCGTTACTCTAAATCTTCAAATTTGATTAGCATTCGGATTCATTCATCATTCATCAACTTATATCCGAAAAATAAATTTATCAGATTCTACGTAGAATAGGAGTTTCAAAATACAATTCACAGCCTACAACTTATGCCTAGTCCTAATCTAACTCACGCTAAATCATCTATATAAACAGTCGTATGTTCATGTAACTTTATCAAAAATTTATTCATTGCTTGCTAGTAATACAAAGATGAATACTTTTTCGTCCAAGAATTCTCGTGTTGTTATTCGTGAAGTTTGGGAATATAATCTCGAAAGTGAATTTGCTATATTATATAATAGTGTGAAAAGATATTCTTTTGTCTCGGTCGATACTGAATATCCTGGCGTTATTTATCATCCCGTTGTCAAAAATAATGTTCGTGCCACTCATCTTTCTCCGTCACAAAGTTATTTGTCGATGAAAGTTAATGTGGATGGTACAAAAATAATTCAACTTGGGTTAACATTGTCAGATGCCAATGGAAATCTTCCTCACTTGGGTACGGATTCATGTTACGTGTGGCAGTTTAATTTCAAGGAGTTCGATTTAAATAAAGATCTCTCAAATCCGGACTCAATTGAGTTACTTAAACAACAAGGAATCGATTTCTTGAAAAATAAGGAACAAGGCATAAGTGCAGCAAAATTTTCGAGGTTCTTCTTCTTGTGTTTTGGACCAGGACGTATGTTTTGTAATCCAACCGAGAATTTAAAAATTACTTGGGTGACGTTTCACGGAACTTATGACTTAGCTTATTTGTTGACCTTGATCATGCAATCAAAGTTACCAAACGACTTGACCACTTTCATTCGTCTCCTAAACTACTATTTTGGAGTTTGCGTGTATGATTTGAAGGTAATGTTGAAGTTTCAAGGTTTGCATGGCGGTTTAAAGAGGATGGCTGAGATACTTGGAGTTGATCGTGTTGCTGGAAATCATCATCAAGCTGGTTCAGATAGCTTATTGACAATGCAGATGTTTATGAAAGCCAAAGACAAGTACTTCAGTGGCAACAATCTCAACAAACTGAGCCACTTCACTTACATGCTGTTTGGATTGAACCTCAAATCCGCGAGTACAATTTTTGCCCCGTACATGCCTGTGATCCTAAACCATCAGTACCATTACTTTTATTAGTTGCAGTCTATTAAAGCATGTGTAATTTTCTTTAGTGTAACTTTCTCCAGTAGGCCGCCGATTTAAGACATAATTCTGATACTTGCTCAAAAACTGTAGTTTGTATTGAGTGTAGTTGGTTAATTTTCTTTTATGATTATAGACATTTTATGTTGCTCACAAACTGGTTTACCATCAACAACTACACCATCCAAGTAAGCCCTTCCGTGGCCTGAACACGAAATCGATGCAACAGCTTCTGCTTCTGCTGCTGCATTTGTGCTCCAACTCAAACTCCATTTCTTACCCACAATTCACAAACAGATTGTATGACAAGAATGCATTCACTAATATAGAACACAATAAACTAGCATTTGCATATTTGTAGTGCTTAGAGCTCTCAACATTTTGATTACAAAAATGACCCTTAGCTTCCATTTTATAGGAAAATCAAGGTCTCTCTCTGGCAATAAATCTTCTAAGTAGTCTCATTCAATCATTTGGCTATTTCATATTTGTCTTTGTGCACTCATTGACTCATTGTATAATTGGTATCTGAACTAGAGTTATGCAGATTTCATATACAGCTTACTAAATTCCAGAAGACTAGGAAATTTATATGATGTTTAGACAGTAGACTAAATCTTAAACAATACAAGTATACAAATTCGCAATACAAGTACAAATACAGGTTGCACTGAAAGCAACAGGGGAGATTTTTGGCTACCTGAATTTGTAGGATGAATCAATATGCATATATGACAGGCATGTAAACGGAAATGAGATCGATTAGATATCTCCTCTAACAGCATGAGCTTCATGGAGAACTAATTTGTTTAAATAATGTAGCAATTGATCAAAATCATCTTGAGACTTGATGAGACTAAGGCGCACATATCGACTACTAGCACCATACTGAATACCATCACGGCCAAGTATGCCACCAGCTTTCATGACTTGGTAGCATAGTTCATCTTCTTCCCTCTCACATCTCAGCCATGCATAAGCTGTTGCAGCAAATTTGGTTATAATCAACTAAAACCAACGTGTAAAACATTTATTAAACGGAGGTGAAATAAATTTAACAGAAAAGAAAATAATATGCATATGAATTATAATAATGCAACAACAATATGTTCTGAATTTTATCTCAAGCATGTGATCAAAGTGATAAAAAAACCTGGAGAAGGTCCTCTGACAATATCAAAGAAAGTACAGAATCGAGGTGCAAGTTCTTGAATGGTGAAGCGCGTGGACATTGATATAGTTCGGCTCAAGATTTCCCAACGGGTTCTCAAGGTTTCATAAGCATAATTAAATAAAGATCTTCCGTCTCCTTCAAGAACTACCTTTAGTAGCTTCAAGGCTCTTAACTGACTGTCCCTAGAGACTCCAAAAGTATTGTCATCGGTATAGGTTAACATTTTCTCGTATACAGCCTTATCTTTTATCACAGCCCACCTGAAATATTCAAGTCATAGCAATGTTACCATATATTTCTAAGATTTTACCGGTTTCCATATAAATGATGGTCATTGAACCACGGTTTTAGTGCCAAGTTAGCTGCAGAATAAGAGTGTTGGATTGGTTGTTACCCGAATCGAAGGCCTGCATGACCAGTAAGCTTGGAAAGTGTGAAGATCATGAGTTCTTCGTCTGAAGGAGATGGAATTGCAGTAAATTGTGGCCAATAATAGGCATGGTCATGGATTGCCTTCGCAGATGGACCTTCAAGAACAGCTGTTCTCAACTTTCCATCAGGATTGTTAGGTGAAGTTACAAACTCAATTACATTCATCGAGTCATCTGATTTGTTCTTGTACAATGATGTATCTCCATAAAATTTATAATCCTCGGTTGCAAAGAATTCAGTCTGTGCTTCATAAGCCTGAAATATATATACAGAAAGACCTCATATAAAACTGCTAAAAACAATTAACTGAAATGTTAGCCAATTAGAAAGATTAATACCGGGAAGAAGGGGATTGAAACGACAACTTTAGAAGGCGTGGATGAGTTATCCTGGGAGAGAGCATGGACTGCTGCATTGAGGAGTTGGGTAGAGCCAGTTCCAAAAACAATATATCTTCCTTCTGTATTAGCATTTCCAGCTATAGAATGTAGTTTACGGATGCTTTTCTCAAGTTCTTGTGAGGTAATTGTGTGGTCATTGAATTTATAGCTCATTCGATGCCATCCTATCACTACTAGCGCACTGCTAGCTGCATTTTGCATCCAATATGGCTCCAGAAACAACGGATCCCCACTGCCAAAAAGAAGATAATAAATATAGCAAATTTTCAAAACTCCAAGCATATTATTCGAAAGAAAATAGAAGATTTGCCTGTTAACATCAGAAGGACAATCAAGGATATAGTTGGAGCAATCAGGGCCATCATAACAAGTATTGCACTCACAAACTGGTTTACCATCAACAACTACACCATCCAAGTAAGCCCTTCCGTGGCCTGAACACGAAATCGATGCAACAGCTTCTGCTTCTGCTGCTGCAGTTGTACTCCAACTCAAACTCCATTTCTTACCCACAAACAGATGGTATGACAAGAATGCATTCACTAATATAGAACACAATAAACTAGCATTTGCATATTTGTAGTGCTTAGAGCTCTCAACATTTTTGACCCCCATGTCTACTAAATGTTATTTTGATTACAAAAATGACCCTTAGCTTCCATTTTATAGGAAAATCAAGGTCTCTCTCTGGCAATTAAATTTTCTAAGTAGTCTCATTCAATCATTTGGCTTATTCATATTTGTCTTTGTGCACTCATTGACTCATTGTTTAATTGGTATGTATGTGTAATGTCTCATGCATGTTTTTGCTCTACCAATTTGTTCTTCCCCGTGTTTTTTTTGAAGATATAAATTAAAATATTTGCGTTTTAATTACTTATTTTGGGAATTCCATGATTTCATAGATGCTCTTACCAAACAAAAAGAAACTTTGCCAGGCTTCAATAATTTAAGTATTTTATTTACACGGTTTAGACTAGTCGCCCACAAAAAAGCAGCCTAAAGATAAATATTTTTAAAGAAAGAAGGGTAACTTTAACCTTTTTTTATTTAAAATTGGTCAAAATTTTATATATAATTAATTTTATAACAATTGTATATAAAATTTAGACCAATTTTTATCCAACTATCAATGAAGTACTATTATATATCGAATCCCCAACTAACTATCCAAGTCGGATACCAGAGTACCTTGTACAAAACATGACACTCGACTACCCATGGACTATGCCAAAGGTTAAAACAGGCCCCCATTTTCAAAAAATGGTAAGTTTTGTTATTAAAAATGGGTTCCGTTTTTGTAATTTTTTCTAGAGATAAATGCCCTTTACACCCTCAAACAAAGTTGAAAAAACAATTTTGTACCAGAACTTTCGAAAATACAACTTGCACCCCTCAACTTCAACTTACTAATTCAGTATGCCTTTTTGCAGAGTATAATTAAAATAATAAGGGGTAAAAAGAGAACTTTATTTTAAAATGTAAATAGATTTTAGTTGGAATTTCAAAAATAAGTTAAAATATTTATAAAAATGATTTCTTGTATATTAAATATTAATATTGATCAGAATATTTTCATTAAATGTACTTTAAAATCATAACGACGTGAAAGATTTTAAAATAAAATAATTACATTAAATTAAATATATATAAAAAAAATTATTTTGAATTTAATTTTGGTAGAATTATATAATTTTTGGCATTAATAATATTACTAAAATTCAAAACTCAACTATATAATATTATTCAAAAAATTTAAAGATATTATTTTATAGCTATAATAATAAATTCAATTTTTAATATAATCTGAAAAATAAATAAAAAATAGTTTAGTTAATATTTTACTAAAATTCCCATTATACCCCTTACTTTTTTAATAATAACCGTCGAAGGGGTGCTTTCTGAATTGACAGGTTGAAGTTGAGGGGTGCAAACTGAGTTTGCAATACTATTGATACACATTTGTTTTTGAAACAAAATAAGAGGGTGCAAAATGCAATTTTCTCTTTTTTCTATATTAAACTTCTATGCTATACGTTGTCACAAAGAAATCCCGGGGGCTTAAATCTGCACAAACAGAAAGCCTCAATTCATACTCAAGTAAGCTTGTTTTGTACTTTTACTATAACAAACATTCAACAGCTCAGAGTATAACTACTTAAGCTAAATGCCAACATTTTATTCCAATTAGAACACACCCACCATTCTCATACTTATTCGTCGTACTCTCAACGAACTTCTCAGTACTAAACTCCAACCTTTTATTACATTTGCAGCTCTGGCTTTATCTATTCATACAGTCATACCACTACAACATGCCGACCTTATATTCTGATTCTCCAGCTACTCGTACTATAACCACTCTTACGACAAGCAAACAATATGGAAACAGTAAACACATACAACACTAACTGTTTAATTTTGCCTTGTCATGAAAGAATATTTACCATCATAATAGCAACTTCCATACTACAGCAATCAGACTTCATAACTTCTCTAACGTGAGCATCGGTTCTTAGGCTACAATCCAAGAGAGTATATTTTGTTGCCATGCTTTCCTCTGATGTCATTTAACTAAGGCTGAAATATACAACATAAATTTCACAGTACCTCTGTTAAAAATTCCATTTCCTCAAGTTTATGGAAGAACAATGACTTTGTCACGAGGAAAGAAATATGTAACTATCTATGCTGCTAATCCAACTTTACAGATATTGAGTTTTGATTAGGCCGTCTCTGTGCAAGTAGCTGCTTTGTATTCTCAAGCACGCCAAAGAAAATGGACCCTCCAACGCTTATCCATAGTACTCTTGGCCCAATTCCCTGCAATACAACAGCAAGAGTTTTTATTTGACCTTACTAATTGGAACCACAATGACTCTCTGACTATTTTAATCAAAGTAGAGTACAAATCTTCTTCTTTAAGTGCTTCACCATAAGATCAACCGCAGTACAATGCTACTTTTGATTCTACTGCTATAAGCCTGTAATATGGAACTACTGTAGCTGCATAAAATGACCACTCCAACACAGGGCCGTACTTAAATACAAAGTGCATAAGTATACAGTTGGAAACATGGTAATTAGTCTAGTGGATGCCCTTGCCCTTGGTACAAGAGGTCGAGGGTTCAAGCCTCAATATAGACAAATGTGTTTGTAAGCATTCGAATTTCTTGTAGCTTATGCAGGAAAAAAAGGTGTAAGATAAGAGTCAGACCTTTAAAAATGCAGAAGGTCCCTCTTCTTTCATGATAGTTCCAACACAGTCATAGATACCTTTGTATTGGTTAGCTGGTCCCTGAACCATCAATCTTGTCTTTATCACATCGAGTGGAGTTGTTATTGCTCCGGTAAATGCACCTGTAAGAAGACATGGTTTGGTTAAAATAAAGAGGTTTTGGAATGTTCAAGCTGAACAAGTGACAACAATTTCATGCTAGTATATCCGATAAATTTTTTAGTTTAATTTTAATTTCTGATTCATGCAGTCAAATTTTATTCCATGCGGTTCACATAGTTCCGAAACTAGACCAAAAATTAATAATGAATAAATTAAAAAATTGGTTGAATTTTTCAGCCTCATTTTATTCAGCCCCGCTACGTGTTAATGTTATCAAACACCCTTCGCCTAAAGAACCCACAAGCTAAGCTACCCGGACTCGGGTATGAGTGTCGGACATGGCGCGGATCAGACTCTTAGTTTTCAAAAAAATAGGATTTGTGGATGTGGATCCGAAATTGGACACGAATATGGGGTTAGCATATAACCTTCACATAAGTAAAATTATACCTACTTTTTATACTTAAAATTGTTAATTAGTGTTTTCTACCAAATAAAAAGAACACATACACAATTGTTTATGTCATATTTATAGCATATATCAAAAGGATAACAAGAAAATAGTAATCTATTAACATTCCTATCTAGAATTAAGTTATTGTGAGGCCTTATAAATCATTTTAAAACAGATTTCTTGAAGTCAAAGTGTGTGGTTTCTACATGAAGGATCCGACCCAGATGGACACGGGTAACAGCGCAAAAATGAAGAGTTCAGGTAACGTAGCCCACAAGCACACTCTTGATCTCTAAGTCTTGTACAAGTAATAATACCTAATTTAGCAATACCTAATTTTTATATAGTCTCAGGGGTCATTTGGAAAATCTGAATAAAATATATCTGAATCATTCAAATTCTTGAATCATCTGGATTTTAAGATATTTGAATTCATAATAAGTAAGATTGTTTGATAAATAAATTCCATAAAATTCTGAATGAATTCAATTCAACAAATATAATGTTTTCAATTAATATTTTTTTCTCACAAATTATTTTAAACTTTATTTAATCAATTCATAATTAAATATAACAATACCAGTAATGTAATTAAAGTTGTAAAAATCATTAAACTAATAAGTAAGAAAGCATGATTTAAAAAATTTAAGTAACATAAATTGATTAATATATAATAATATTAGAAACACTGCAAATTTTAAAGAGGTATTAAATTTATTACTCAATTAACAGCATGTAATTATATGCCCATGCCATATATACTGAATAGTGAATAATAATTTGCAGAGTGCACATCACATGAGGTGGTCGAGAGTATATTATAGGTATTGCTAAATGGCTCGGTTAGAAATTTTTAAATGAATCATTCATGGAAATATTGTTCACTCAGTTAACTTAATTTTTATGTCCAAACAAACTGAATGACCGAATCGGTCAGCGGACTGCTCATTCAGGACTGTTAAGTGGTAAACAAATGGGGCCTAGTCTCTTAGTTTTTATTTTATTTTCTTAAATCTTATCAAATCAAACAAGAGATTATACCGAATTACATATGGATTGGCATGATAAAACACATATAACACTTGATAAGAATAACAACAAAGATAGTACAAAATAAACTGAAATGCACCGTAGTTCAGACAAGGACGGATTTTTTATAATATTATATAATATTTTAGTTTAATTTAAACTGAAATTAAATATAATTGTCGGTGTTATTTCGAAAAAGAAGAAAATTTGTTATTTTAAATAAAAAAGGTAATGTGTTTTAGATGAAAAAGTTAGTTGGTCAATTTTTAGTAATTATTAAATTTTAATTTATTTTATTAAATAGAATTGCCCCGTGATATTTTTGGAAAATGAGGCGTTTTAGTTGGAAAAAATAAAAAAGGGAACGTCTTTTAGTTGAAAAGGGTAATTGGTTTATATACTAATTAGGATTAAATATCAGTTATTAGTAATTATAATATTTTATTTTATTAAATAAAATTACCCCTTGATATTATTGAAAAAGGAGGTGTTTTAGTTGGGAAAAAATAAATATGATAACGTGTTTTAATTGAAAAAAGTAATTTGTTTATATACTAATTAGAATTAAAATAGGTTTAAAATAAACAGGTCTTAACAACTAAGGGCAGCTAAGTAGAAATAACATTAATAATTAAGTGAGGGTAATTAAGTAATTTCAGCAAGTATTAACCGAGCAACTACCAAACTTTTAATTTCGTCTATTATAATATAGTATAGATTTTAATTAAAATAGTTTTAAAATAAAGAGGTCCTAAAACTAAGTAAGGGCAATTAAGTAGAAATATCAGTAATAATTAAGGGTAATTAAGTAATTTCAGCAAGTACCAACCGACCGACTACCAAACATTTAATGTTTTGTGTATCATAATATAGCACATATATCATATATATATAGAGAGAGAGGAGTAAGGATCAAATGGTAACTCATTTCAGTAGGTAATCTGGTAACTAAATAAGAACCATCAGATTGATCACATACGAACGGTCCAGATTGTTTATCAAACATAGAAAATAACTGCCTAACTTCACTCAAACGGAGTTTAAAAACCGAACTTGCAAACTAACTTGCACAGTTGAACGCCTTTCAAGAAAAAAACATGCAGTATTGCACTCACATACAAAACACTGACACTTTTTTGTTTAATTATAACTATTTGTTTGTTTTTTCTTGTTATATGTATTTTGTACATCTTAAATATAAATTTTTCGTTTTGTTATATATTTTAACAATGCAATATGCACCTTTCAAGTTTAATATTTTTATAAATTAATTCAGAAAAGAAAATATATATCATATCTATATTATCCTAATTTTAATTTATTAAAACATGACATTTTAAATGCCTTTGTAAATGATTTAAATTTGTAAAACACATCAAATTTAAATATTTTATCAAAATATGTTATATGTGACTTGATGCTAATATGTTCTGTAAATTTTTAGTTTTGTCCTGAATTTCTTGTTCACTTATTTCATTTTCCATGTTTTCCTGAAAATAGAATTCAAAATTAGAAAAACCGTAAAGAACATAAAACAAATAAAATAGAACTCTAGAAAAAAAATACAGGATGTGAAAATAAAATTAATGAAAAAACAAAAATTTACAATAGAATACAAAATACAAAACACTAAAAAGATATACAGTACACAATATAATTACAGTATATGTAAAAATTATATAAAAAATTTAGCTTAGAAAAATGGGTTATATGCAAAAAATAATACACCATATTACACAAAATAGAGTTCAATCCCGATATCCTACGTTAATAATTGTAGAACACATAATAATTAACTAACATTAGTTAAAAATACAAAACACATAGCAAAGAAAAAATGCAGAACACAGCTAAGAAGTAAAAGAATATAAGGTACACACAAAATTAAAGAACATAAAATTAATTATAGAGCACATGAATATTACTGGACATATTAAAGAACACTCAAAATAAAAAATAATTAATATTCATAAAACACTGAATACATGTAAAGAAAAAAGCAGTACACGATAAGAAAAAATTCTACAGAGAGTAAGTGTACAACAAAGAAACAACAATTGTAAAACACTAAAAGTAAACGTCGTTAAGAGGTGATGAACGTGTGTTATATACATGGACCTATCATAAATAGTTACTTAGTTACCTCAATACACTAGTTATCCACTGATTTGATCCTATATCTATATATAATTGTGTGTGTGTTTTTTTTGTGTGTATATATATATATATATTAATTTATAATATATACTTTAACTTAGAGGAAATTTTTTGATTATTCGCGAGGTCTGGGATGGCCCCTGCACTCGTGCATCAACCACTCCCTCCGTCCCTGAATCTAGTGTGACGCAAGAATTAAATAGTAAAAGAACTGCAGAGAATGGTAGGGATTTTATTGTCATTTACTTATGTTTCAGGTTGGAGGTGAAGGCACTAAACTCACAAACATCTTTACTTCAATTTACTACCTTTACTCTCTTTAAGAATAACAAGTATAACTTATGTTCTCATTTAGTAAAAGCAAGAAACTGGTAAAATGTTAAATAAACAGAGAAGAGAATTTATCCACAAATTAGTCCTCTGTTTGGTTGGGAGGAATGGAAGGGTGTAATGGAACGGCATGATGAAAACAAAATCGAAGGAAGGGGTAAGGATGTAAGAGGGTACGGTTTAAAAGATGAAAGATTGCGAATTTTCTATGATGAGATTGTGAATAAATTTAGTAGAAAGGAGAATGTAGCATTCATTTCAACTTGGTAAATTATTCTGTAAATAGTAGGAAAGGAACAGAGTAAGGAATGAAAAATTACATAATTAACTCACAAACTAAGTATAACTTATAATACTTCATCCCATTCCTTTTCAATTTCATTTTTTACAATCATAATGCGCTTAAGAGCTTTTTAAAATGCATTAGGTGTGATAATTATGTCTAGATAATTCCTTTACCACCATGTATTTTGTATTTTCGTCCTTAGTAGTAGCCTAGTAGGGTAACAATAAAAACTAATAACGTTCATCAGTTATATGAACTAAACTAGCAAATAGAAGGATCTATCCAGTCTTAATGGTCCTTGTAAGTTATAAAGGAAAAAATGAATAGAATTGCTATGGGGTATACTGAATCTGGAAGTTACTATTGTGACAACCCGGGTCAAATCCCGAGCTTTTTTCAAAAATTGGGTCAAGTCCCAATTTCGAGTCCGAAATAAGCCAAAGCCTACTATCCCATGTGCAGCCAACTTGGTAAACAACAAGCCCACCACATGCCCCCAAAAGATCATGATTTGTTGGTGCAAGTAGTAGTAGTACTTTGCCTTATAAACTAAACAGAATTCCCAAATCTCCTCGATGTGAAAAACTCCCCCACTTAAACTCCTGACGTCCTCGTCAGGCCCGAACAGACAGCCCATATGACCAAGATCGTACCTCTCTAGCCAATGTGCGATAATACCGGCTGGCTTTGTGTCCCCACCTCTGGACCTCTTGCCATTGTGGGATAATACCACCTGCCTTCGTGTCCCCACCTCCGACAATTTGACGCATCAAGCTTTCAAGAGTCGGCTCTGATACCATATGTGAGTTATGAGTTTAGTTATTTGTTTTTCCAAAAAAAACTTCTTTTATTTTTGTTTGGTTAAATGTTTTTTGACTTTCTTGACACTGAAATATTTTTGGTATCATTAAATGTTTTTGTATGTTTAAAATAGGGAACCAAATTTTTTTTAGGAGGGTAGAATGTAATAACCACGATTTTTGTAATTATATATGATGCAGGACAGGCTTTGATGCAGGACAAGGATTAAAAACAAGTAAAGGGATAGATAATGTGGATTAACCGCAGAAAACCCACGCCTAAGGTGATCCAACCGAAGAAGAATCACTACCCTAGGGTTTCTCAACCGCAGAGAAGTTTGTTAGGATCGCAACCCATAACAAGAGAGAAACAATTTCAATTTCAATAATCAATCAATTCTATATAATAAATCAGATTACAATTGTTTATATAAACTCCTAAAACTTGACCACCAAGTAAAATCTTCCTAATAAAGGAAACAAATCCTTTTCTTATTCTCTACTATAATATAGAATATTCATACTAATCCTTATATATATGACACTATATATCAAATCTATTTCTAACTTAAAATATAAAATAAATACAAATCAATATTCTAATCTTTCGTTCCGCATCATTATCCTCGCCTTTGAAAAAAACTCGTCCACGAGTTTTATAATATTTGAGAATCAATGAACAAAGTGATGACTTGTCATAGCACATGAAGATGTCTAGTTCCAACTCCATAAGCCAGATCTTCGGAAACAACAAACACAAAATAAGAAATTTTGATGTGTTGGTCATTGCCAATATCTTGTCAAGGCCTAGAAAATTAACATATTTCACCTTGGCGATGTTGTTCTTGTGGTTTACAACTTCTTCACTTTTAACTACCTCCTCTACCTCTTCTTCAATGTTAAAACACTGAATAGACAACTTCTCAACCTCTTGTTTTTTCATGTTGATGCACTGAACTTTAGAAGTTTCAAGAATATTGGTTTTTTCACCTGGAGATGGAGGTTTTACCGGCGGAGGCGGAGGATTATGTTGCACACCAAGTTGTTCCATAATTTTTTTTTCAGTGTTGCTCGCACATCTTGCATTTGCAAACTCAAATCTTCAAGCTTATTCTCCAATTTTTGTAGCCTTAGATTGTTTTGATCCATACATTTATCAAGACGGTTGTTTACTTCGCTAGCAGTATCTATTCTCTCAAACTAAGGATTGGGGCTGTTTTGCATGTTCTGAAATATTAAGGGGCTGTTGGTGGCTGATGACAGCTTGTAGGAGGCTACTGGTGGCTTGAAAGTGGCTGTTGTCGGCTTTCTAGTGGTTGTTGGCGGCTGCGGGTGGCTGCCGGAGGCTGCTTGTGGCTGTCGGAGGCTGCTGAGCAGTTTCTGGTAGCTGCTTGGACTGCTGGTAGTTTTTTTCTTTTTCTTTTTTTTAGGGAAGGTGTTTGATAAAAGATTTGTGAAGGAACGGTGGCTCTGATACCACTTTGATGCAGGACAGGTATTAAAACGGCTAAAAAGGATAGATATTTGTGGATTAACCGCAGAAAACCCACACCTAAGGGGCGATCCAACCGAAGAAGAATCACTACCCTTAGGGTTTCTCAACCGCAAAGAGAAGTTTGTTAGGATTGCAACCCATAACAAGAGAACAATCTCAATTCAATAATAATCAATCAATTATATATAATAAATCAGATTACAATTGTTTATATAAACTCCTAAAACTTGACCACCAAGTAAAATCTTCCTAATAAAGAAAACAAATCCTTTTCTAATTCTCTACTATAATATAGAATATTCATACTAATCCTTATATATATGATATTATATATCAAATCACAATCAAATCTATTTCTAACTAAAGATATAAAATAAATACAAATCAATATTCTAATCTTTCGTTCCGCATCAATATGTATATACACTTTTCGCATTTAATTATTTGGTTAGATAAGAAAATAATATTTATTATATAGATTAGTTATAAAATGTAAAGACGTGTATTTTTTTATTCTAGTTATCTAAAATATTCAGTAAGGTTTAAAAAAATTATTTTAATTTATGTGTGCATAATTTTAATTTAATGTATAATTATTTTATGACTAGAATTTTAAAATATGTGTAGTTGCTTTATAAATATATTTATTTAAGTATCTCCGATAAAAAAAACTGTTGTTAGTGGAGATAGACATCAGTTTAAAATAGTGGTCACATACTATTATTCTAGGAACATGTTGAACTTAATTATGTATATAAATATATGTACTTGCTTCACTTGTATTTTTCTACAGGTTCATCTTAACAAGATACCTCTTATTCTATTCTATTTTCTTTATTTCTTGTCTTATTAAAGTATCTCTCATTTGTAGTTACTACTTTAAGGTGTTGATTGATATTGATATTGTACTAATGCATGTGTATATATGTCTCAATAGGTGTCTCTTTTCTCTTTCTTTTCAACCTATATGTTTTGTATACTTACGTATATAATATAATAAGTATTGTTACTTGTCATGATTTGCATTTAGCTGTATAACATGTCATAGGTTTGGTAATTTATGTTATATTGTGTAAATATGTTACAAGTGACTGATGTTAAATTATGTAAATGTGTTACGGTCTTAAAAAAAACTAGTTTACATAAGTAGTTAAAATTGTTAATATTTAACTGTTTTATTTTGTTATTCTAATAAATTAATTTTATTAGTTTGAATCTATGCAAAAGAATGAGTAAATTATATACTTGTTTAAATCATTTATTGGTATAAAAAAGGGTTTATAATTATATTTAGTTTCTTGTTGATTTGATTTTATATAAATAGCTATATTTATGCTAATATTTATTTTGACAAAAGAATACATATACTTTTATTTGGTTTTTTTTTTAGAATGAGTATAGGACGTCAGGAGTTTAAGTGGGGGAATTTGTAACACCCCAGTTCCACATCGGGGAGATTTGAGACTTCTGTTTGGTTTATAAGACAAAGTACTACTACTACTTGCACCAACAAATCATGATCTTTTAGGGCATGTGTTGGGCTAGTCATTACCCGAGTTGGCTGCATTTGGGACAGTAGACTTCGGCTTATCGGACTCAGAATCGGGACATGACCCAGTTTTCAAAAAAGACTCGGGATTTAACTCGGGTTGTCACATATGGTATCAGAACCGACTCTCGAAAGCTTGATGCGTCAAGTTGCCGGAGGTGGGGACACGAATGTTGGTGGTATTATCCCGCAATGGACAGAGATCCGGAGGCAGGCACACGAAGCCAGCCGGTATTATCCCACAATGGCTAGAGAGGCAAAGATCCGGACCTATGGGCTCCGGACCTATGGGTTGTCTGTTCTGGCCTGACGAGTACGTCAGGAGTTTAAGTGGGGGAGTTCGTAACACCCCAATCGAGGAGATTTGAGACTTCTGTTTAGTTTATAAGACAAATTACTACTACTACTTGCACAAACAAATCATGATCTTCTGGGCCCTGTGATGTGCTAGTCGTTACCCAAGTTGGCTGCATTTGGGACAATAGACTTCGGCTTATTTCGGACTCGAAATCGGGACTTGACCCGGTTTTCGAAAAAGGTTCGGGATTTGACCCGGGTTGTCACATATTTGTCAAAATAAATATTAGCATAACTACAGTTATTTATATAAAATCAAATCAACAAGAAACTAAATATAATTATGAGCCCTTTTCTATACCAATAAATGATTTAAACAAGTGTACAATTTACTCATTCTTTTGCATATATTCAAACTAATAACATTAGTTTATTAGAATAACAGAATAAAACATTTAAATATTAACAATTTTAACTACTTATGTAAACTGATTTTGTGAGACCGTAACATATTTACATAATTTAACATCAATCACATGTAACATATTTACACAATTTAACATAGATTACCGAACCTATAACATGTTATACAACTAAATGCAAATCATGGAAAGCAACAATACATATTATATTATAGATGTAAGTATACAAAACATATTGGTTGAAAAGAAAAGAAAGAGAAAAGAGACACCTATCGAGACATATACACACATGCATCAGTACAATATCAATATCAATCAACACCTTAAAGTAGTAACTACACATTTGAGAAATATTTTAATAAGACAACAAACAAAGAAAATAGAATAGAATAAGAGGTACCTTGTTAAGAAGAACCTGTAGAAAAATACAAGTGAAGCAAGTATATATATTTATATACATAATTAAGTTCAACGTGTTCCTAGAATAATGGTATGTGACCACTATTTTAACCATGGTTGTCATGTCGGTCGACTAGTCGACTAAGCGGTGATTGGAGGTCGACTCAACATGTCGACTAGCTAAATGTCGATATTTCGGTCTCCTGGTCGACTAGTCAGTCGACTAGTCGACTAAGCGGTCGACTAGTCGAGCTGCTCAGTGTATATATTTTTTCTGTATAATTTTTTTTACATGCTGCACTACCACATCACATCACAGTTGTATCAGACAATTGTTATTGAATAATTGTTACATATTTCACATGATTGCAAGTACTTTTCTTTGTTGTACTAAATTGTTGGATAATTTGCAAGTACTTTTCTTTGTTATCATTTGTTAGATACTTAGATCTTCTAGCTTTTTCATCATTCTCTCCAAGTGTTAGATTCTTAATTCCTTACAATCTGAAATAAAATATTGTGGAATGAGTTGGAACTTAAAACCTAGAAATTAGAAATCTAAAATACATAATATATATACATATGTGTGTGTATATATATATGTATATTGTATTTTTAATTTATAATAATGTATTTATTTTTTGTCGACTAGTTGACTAGCGGGAGGTCCGTCGACTCGCCTCGACTCATCGACGTGACAACCATGATTTTAACTGATGTCTATCTCCACTAACAGCAGCTTTTTTTTTTACTCGAGATACTTAAATAAATATATTTATAAAGCAACTACACATTTTTTAAAATTCTAGGCATAAAATAATTATATATTAAATTAAAATTATGCACATATACATTACAATAATTTTTTTTAACCTTACTGAATATTTTAGATAACTAGAATATAAAAATACACGTCTTTATATTTTATAACCAATCTATATAATAATATATTATTTTCTTATCTAACCAAATAATTAAAATGCAAAAAGTGTATATATATATATATAATTACAAAAATCGTGGTTATTACAACTATCATTACAGTGTTACCTGCAAAAGCACCAATGATAGCATTCTCAGGATCATTAAGATCCCTCTTCGCCTGTGGAAATAGTAAAGCAATATTGTCACCTCGTTTTTTCAAATGCAACACTATAACAAAGAAATGTTGCACTTTGTAAGCTAATTCATATATTTATTTTTCCTAAGCATGAGTAACTCATGGCTGCAATAAAATCACAAATAAACTAACAAATATCATATAATGGAACTGGAACAGCAGGAAAGAACATCAACCATGTGAAGGACTTGAATGCAATCATTATTTAATGAAGCTATATTAAGTTTCATTTATATTGAAGGTTATGACCGAGAATCACATATTTTTTGGAGGCATGTCTTAATTTTCCATTCTACACATTCACCGAAAAGTCACCCTACCACGGCAGGGTATTTTTGCTAGATTTGTGACAATAAGACACCCCAAAAAAACAAGACAATCCACTTGATCTTTCTAAGCACTGAGAATTTACAAATTCTTGAATTATTAATTGAAAGGGCACGAATGTACTTCACCAATCATATATGAAATTTTAATACAGTTTTAAAGAGTTCTTTAAACTGTCCCTTGCTTATGAACAATCCTTATTAATAGCACGGAATTGAAGAAGAAATTAATCTTTAGACATGTGGCACTGGCAGCATAATGGAAAAATGAAATAACATAAGATAGCTTACTGCAATCTTGTAGCCCATCCGAAGCTGCTCATATATGCAAAACTGGATAGCATCAAAAGGCAAATCTCGCAATAAAAAGGACCCATACCCCTACAGTAATTTAGACAAAGGTAAAGCTAAAGAGGAAAACAGGGAGCTTATATTTCTGAAACAGGAATGCCATAATCTAGTTTTGCAAAAAAAAAACCTCTACACTGAAAAAAATAGTTGAAATTACAACTTAAAATAAAGACACCATTGCATTGCAAAAGTAGATAATAATCATCACACACCGCATACAAGCCTCTGAAGCCCTCCTTAGCAACTATAGCACGGACAGCGCTGGGAGCTGATATAAATTGCCCAGTTTGCATCCTTTGCTTTACAACCTAGAAGCTGGTAAGTGTAAGCCTTGGTTATAATATACAGGGATTGGACACAGGTAGAATAATACCTCTGTCGGCACACGAACTATAGAAGAAGCAGCTCCTCCAAGAGCACCTGCAGTCTAAAAGCAGTCCAGATGGAAGGTAAACCTTCATTTTACAATCCCAAAAAAGACCAATGATAAACCAGTTCATCAGGCTGTAAACATACTAGATGAGCCAGGGCACTAAGATTTTCAGGTAAGCTCTTAAGCAATTGTTGCTTTGCTGGTTCATACACTCCAACAAATATAGCAGACGCCCTGAAAATTGCAACAGAATTCATCTATATAGAACCAGCAATTCCACAAAAAAACATGGATATAATTTATCTTTTAAAAAAATTCCTGGTAGAAAAAACTTCAGAACTAACGAGATTTAAGTGGTAAAGGAAAGTTGGTATCTCTTAACATAGGCCTAGTTTATTCAGAGTAGAGAGGCCTAGAATACATTGCCTATAAACATCATTAATTACTTTCATATTACTGATTACATAATTATCAATTTCCACATCAATCAAATTATGTTCTTAATATTACAATAAAAAATTACTTTTTATCAAGCCCTTTCAATTAAGTTTCAAAGCAATTGTAATCAATATTCCCAGAAATAAAAGATAATAGTTTTTAACTAGCCATTTTATATAACTTACGGTAAGACACCAGCAATATTTCCAGCTAACCCCGAGTACAGGCCCTTCAGAATGATTTTTCCTCCACCACGAACTGCATGCAACCATAGATAGTTGGATTTCTTTCCAGATATTCATTATGTAGAAGCGGGAGGATTAGCTTAAGTACCATCCCGCATCTATATCATGCAGACAAAACAGAATGCTATGCTGCACCGTGGTATCGAAGAAAGACAACAAATAACTTTCGCTCAACATTAAAAATTTTAAAGTGCATGATGCAACCTCCAGGCTCATGACCTCAATTCCATGCAAGATTATATTAGCTACATTAAACTGAAAATGATAACAAGCTCATACAAACCGAGGATATTCCTACTTAAGCACGTAAAAGATAAAATCTTGTATCACGAGGCCCGGTAAAGGTTTCAGTAAATTGAAACATCTAGCAATAGTAGCCATGAATGCTGATGAAATACTGAAATCGATACAAAAGATTGCCACCTACAGTCTACAGATATACTAAAAGAACTAGATTTTGGAATCAGAGGTAAGTTTCATGAAACCTGCTTGTAGACGAGTTTTTATAGTATCAATTGGGTATAAAGCTGTTTCAACCACAACTCCAGCAGCAGCTCCAGCAACAGCACCCTCTGCAAATCCAGTAAGAACAGTCAAGCAAAAGACGATTTGTATCATCGCTTCTAAATTGTCATTTGGTCATTTACAAAATACAAAAAAAAATGAAGATATGTGGTTGCAATTGCCACATCTAATTTTCGAGTTTAAAATTCTTTATTTCACTGCCGTACTGGAAATCTTGATTGTACTAGAAATCTTAATACTTCCATAAGTTATTTTATAGAAATAATAGAATTCTATCACCATGGCAGATAAAATTTCTCCCTTTGTGCAACATATGACTGCAAAATAGAAAGTCCATTCTTCTACGTGTGGACTTGCAACATTCGATTTAATGTTAATCAGCTGAGGGAAAAAATAAGATATATGCATGTAGTTTTGTCTATGCAGGAAAGTTTGTATGACAATGTTTTACGAGTTGGAAAGACAACAAGAGATATGCAAGTGGCTTAATCTATGCAGGAAATTCAAATTATCATGGATTACATGTTGGGGATTAGATACAAATATCTTATATCATTTAATTGCTTTTATAAGAAAGCAAGAAATCATACACAACAATAATAAATCCAATCATCTTGGTATTACTCATCAAGATATAGTCTCTAAATTTAGGGTCAGGTCTAAGATGAACTTCCTCTGCTTTTCAGCTTCTCACTGGTTAGTAGTTTTTGTAACACACTAGGAACCACTAGATATTAATCATACCGCCTTTTATTACTTAAAGTTTAACCTTTCCGTTGTACAAAATATATAGATATTCTTATAGCAAAGGTTGAACAAATTACAAAAAAATAAATTGGTGAATTGATAATTCCCATGCCAAAGCAAAAAATGACAGATGTTAAAAGAGAAATTAAAATATTAAAGATCCTATATGCATTTGGCATTTATTTTTTAAGCTAATATTATAGCTGGGCTGCTCGCGTACATCACATACTCTAACTAATTTATTTATGCTAGATTCTACTTAAAATCCTTATCAAGCTAGGCCTGGATGAAATGTTTTGGTCGATTAGCATCTTATACTCAACTAAGCTACACGAAAAATTTGAGCTCAACTAGAAATCAACTCATTGAATTAAAATGAATAACTTGATATGAACATGAAAAAATTGTTTTTTACTTCAAAATTTCCGCAAGACTTCTTTACAAGAACTTAACTCGATCTAACTCAAATTACAACCCTATTCATTTGTAAGCATCCTTTTTTGTTGGGACATACCAATATATAAATTCTTAGCTAAGTAGAAAAAGGAACATAATTTACATCAATCGAGAGGTTACGTTTTTCACCTAACAATGACAAGTTCATTTACAAAATACAATAAGAAAAATTCATTAGTATACTACAAAAGATACTAATTAACTTTCTTTTTATAAGTATCATTTTTACTACTTTACTGAAGTTTCTCCTTTGATGGTTTTTAAGAGAAAAAAACTTATAAAGGTTAACAGAAAAAGGACCCAGAAAGAATTATGTTACCAAGATGATGAAGCATATTCAGTAAAATAATACAACATACCGCATATTATACGAAGAAAATCCAATGGATTCTGTTGTTGTTGTCGTTGTATACTAAATGATGCAGAAATCTTTCGCTGATCATCTAGGGAAGTTGACATCTTGCACTTAAGTATATCTGTCATGATTTACAATTGTTTCAACACAATAATTGTAACCATTTTATAGCCATCTAGAGCAGAGGGTATAAAAAAGGATGTAAACATAGTCAATCGGAAGTAGCATTTGCAAACCAAAGGATCGCTAGCGGAAGTGCAAAAGGTTAACTTTTTGCTTCTTTCTAACTGTTGTTTTCTTTTAGTAACTATGTAGCTCAATTCTTAAAAACAGTACTCTATAAACGTCATGCCCAACACATACCAAGACGACAAAGATAAGTTCTGAGTTATCCACTTTCCGTTACAAAAAAAGCACACGATTCGCCCTCATACAAAAAAACTTAAAAAATCAATATCGTTCCTATTTACTAACAAAAAGTAAAAAAAACTGTCCCTTTTCCTTTTACAAACAACGTGCATAACCCAAAAAGAGCTACATTGATCTAATAAGACACGGGTCAAAACCGAAACCCAATTAAACCCCAAAAGGGTTTCCAATAAACCAGATTCTACACCCTATATCTAAATTCCTCCAATGACTACACATTTTACAAAACCCGAAACATAAAATTCAAGATTTTTACATGGGGTGCAATAATTTGATCAGATATACTTGTTCATACAAATACAATCTATTATAACCCATTTTTTGTAGTTTCATAAGAGCTAATTCACAATTAGTATGGAGTTGAGCAAGTACATTTTCAAGAATATTTAAATTGAGCATAAATTTGAGGATATAAAAAATATATATACAAACATATGCATATACATGTATAGATATAGATATGGTATAGACATACAGAGAGAGGCAGAGTAAACCTGAGGGGTTGGTGGTCTTGGCTGACGGTGGTGATGGAAGAGAAGAAAGGGTTTAAAAGGGGTTTTTATCTTATTTCATTTTTTTATTATTAGATTAATACATGATTATTGTTTTTCTAAAACATGTTTTGTTGTTAAATTTTCTATATTAAATTAAATTATTTTATCAATTTCAATATTAAAAATATATGCATTTACTTCAATTTTTTTAATAAAATTCATCGTAATTATAATTTATTGATAAATTACGATACTTACGAGGTGTTCGGTTCGCGACAGACTGAAATTTAGATAATCAAACGAGGAAGAAAAAAATAACGCTAAACGTATAATTATGCAATTTAAAACTTACAAGACTATTTATTCCTATGTGTATTAATATATTACTATATAAATTTTGTGTATAAATAAGTTACACATTTACAATGTGGGGACAAAGATCACTTTTAATAATGTCACAACGTCGTAACCGAAGAAGAAGAGTACAAAAAATGGAGTTCTAATTATGAAAATTTATCATATATAAAAATTGTTATATCGTTAAACTCGCAAATTCATATCGAAAATTCCAAAAATAACTATATTGAAAATTTCCAAAATGATCATATCAAGAAGTGCAAAATACTGATATTAAGAAGTCTCATTTTCATATTATGAAACCAATATGTAAATTCTGACCTTACTTGAAGTCTAAATTCTGGTACTCATGTAAAAAAGATCACATGTAACAATTTTCTAAAATTGTATCTTAAAGTCTGTATGTTAACGAGTCAAGTTATATGTCGACAAGTAATTTAAACCTAGTTTATTACATCAATTCAACTATGTCGTTAAGTTTCAAATAACATGATCAATGTCGTTATGTCTAGCAGTTGTACGGAGTTTACGACATATGAACTTAGTTATGTGGCAAAAAAAAATTGAAACTTCAAAATTCTAAGATATATACATAAATTATATATACAATATTTACTTATTTTATTATATGTCATTTTCTACGTGAAAGATATAATTTAATTATTTTTATTTAATTATTTGAATAGTAAAGATTAATGTCAACATTTATTTAGTAAATTATAACTCTTTTTCTCAATCTCAAATTTTATTATTTAAGATGTTGTGTGTGTGTATATATATATAATCGTGAGAGCCAATAACTTTTGTAGTTAAAATTGGTAATTTTATAGGACTCAAAACTTTTGATTTGCACAAAATCACCAATTTATCAAATTCAAAATTTCAACTTTTCAAAAAATCACCAATTTTAGAGCCTGACACTGCTTCAGTGAGTGTTCCAGGCCTTGTTCCAGATACCGTTCCAGTAGAGCATGGATAGAATATCTCGACTACCAGTAATGTAGACTCTCATGATAATGTTGAACAACACTCCCTCTCTCATCTATAGTACCCACACCTAACTTTTCTACATCTGATTATTTAGAGATAAATGCAAATTTGGAAATTAATACTAACAATTTTTCTGAGCATGCTAATTGTGACATATCATTTACCACCAAGAAGTAACCGTGGAGTACCAACAGAGAGAATTTCACCAGAACTAGTTAAAAGATCCAAATATCCGATTGCTCACTATGTATCTACTCACAGACTAGCAGAATCATTAAAAGCCTTTGCTAATAATATTTCTGTAATTCATGTTCCAAGTAAAGTCACTGAAGCATTGTTCAATGTGAAATGGGCTGAAATTATGAAAAAAGAAATGACAACATTACAGGAGAACGAGACATGAGAACTAGTTCTGTTGCCAGAAGGAAAGAAAACTGTTGGTTGTAGGTGGGTGTTCACCATTAAACAAAATCTAGATGGTTCGATCAATAAACGGAAGGCAAGACTTGTTGCTCGGGGATTCACTTAAATCCGTGGTGTTGATTACGAGGAGACTTTCGCTCCTGTTGTAAAAATTAATACCATACGAATTTTATTATCTCTGGTTACAAATCTTGATTGGCATATACAATAAAATGATGTCAAAAATACTTTTCTTCACGGAGATTTAAAGGAGGAAGTGTACATGTCAATGCCACCGGTATATTGTGTTCCTAGCAATTTTGTTTAGTTGGTTTGTAGATTGAAGAAGAAAATATACGACTTAAGGCAATCTCCAAGTGAATGGTTCGGTAAATTTCGTTATATTCTGAGAAAATATGGGTGTAAACATAGTAATGTTGATCATACTCCGTTCTTAAAGAAAATGGGTGATAAAAGTACAGCTCTTATTATATATGTGGATGCCATGATATTGACATGAAACGACCTTACAGAGATGGAAAAATTGAAGGACTGTCTCTCCCAAGAGTTCAACATGAAGGATTTGGAAAAGCTAAAATAATTTTTAGGTATTGAGGTTAATACATCCAATCAAGTTATTTTTCTGTCATAACGTAAATATGGGCTTGACTTACTAAGAGATACATGTATGCTTAATTGTGAGCCAATTAGGTCTCCAATGGAACAAAATCATGGGTTAGAAGAGTGCAGTGACCAAATTTCAACAAATATGGGGAGGTATCAAAGGCTAGTGGGTCAACTGATTTATTTGTCACATACTAGACTAGATATTGCATATGCTGTAAATGTGGTTAGTAGGTTCATGCATAATCCGGGTTAGCAACATATGGATGTACTTGTGAGAATTCTAAGGTATTTGAAGTCACACCAGGAAATGGAATGGTATTTTCAAAACATAGTAATACAGATGTTCTTAGGTACTCGGATTCTTCATGGGCTGACAAAGGAGATAGAAAATCAACTTCCGGTTATCTTACATTTGTTGGAGGTAATCTCTTTACTTGGAAAAGTAAGAAACAGACGGTGGTTTCATTATCAAGTGCAGTTGTGCAGATGTTGAATATCAAGCAATGGTAAAAGGTATTCGTGAATTGCTATGGTTGAAAGGACTTATGGGGAGCTAGGTCTCATCACAAAGTCCTGTAAAATTGTTTTATGATAATCAATGAGCGATTAAGGTTGCTGAAAATCTTGTTCAACATGATCGAACAAAGCATGTGAAAATTGATAGTAACTTCATATATGAGAAGCTGGAGAACAAGGAAGTTGAAGTACCGTATGTTAGTACAAAAGGACAGCTTACGCACATGTTAACCAAAGCCTTGTCGAATTCATATTTTGTGGATTCTCTTGTCAAAATGGGCATATATGATATCTACGCTCCCCCATGAGGGGGGGTGTTAGAATACATATTAGAAATCCCTGAATATATTCATATTATATCCCTAATGCTAGAATCCATATTAGAAATCCCTGAATATATTCTTATTGTATCCCTAAATATCCTCTATAATATATTGTATAGCTAGAATGTTTCTTATTTGTAATACCTACCATATATAAATTTAGGATTGTATCGGATGTCGGTGTAGTACACACTATACATGTATTAAAAAGAACACAAAATTATATATGAGAATTAATTATTCTTCTCAATAAACGATTCTATTAATAGTTCCTGTAACTCTAGTACTATCACGTTCAATACCTGCATATGTTATACATAATTGTTAATAATTATGTCTTCTTATATATTTAGTATTAGATTATATCTCCTTGTTTATTTAATATTGGGTAATTATGTCTTTTGGTGTATACCGCATAAAGTATACGGACCGTTAGATTAAAAATAAAATCAATGGTCAAGATTATTTTGTATTTGCTCTAAAGGTGGTAAGGAGAACTAAACTAAAACCACTTCGATTATAATACAAACATCCAATACTAAATAGATAAGGAGACATAATCTGATATTAAATACATAATGAGACATAATTACCCAATATTAAATAAATAAGAAGACATAATCTAATACTAAATGTTATTCCTAGTGGACTAACAATGAGATTTACAGAAGGGGGGGTTGAATGTAAATCTCAAAACTTTTTCAAGTTTTGAGCAGTTTATGAAAGTTGTGTGTTCAAGAAGAACAAGTGTGTGAATTGCTTTAAGCTAATACAGACAGATATAAATTCAAGCACAAATGTAAAGAACACAACAGAACTTAAAAACTTTTCTGGTGGATTCGTTGTTCCACCAGAGATGGTATTTTAGAAAATCTGTGATTAAACAATGTTGATCACAGCTGCATCCTAGTACAAACTAGATGAATTTTCTCTCAATATTTTTCTAAACAGCTCTGGAAAATCTCACTTCTAATTACTAGCTTCTACTTGGTTTTTATATATTACCAAGTGTACAAGTTAAGAACAATATAAAATACAGTAATAAAATAAGTTCTTCACTTGCTTCTTTTCCTGTTCACTCCAGTACTTTGTTGACTATTGCATCTTTGTACTAAAGAAGAACGGCTGCTTTTTCTGTTGTTCCTGAAATTCGGCTACCACATCTCAGTTGTCTCTATCAACCCATGTGCCTCTGTTTGTACGTACAACTACCCCTTATCAACGGCTAATCATCAGAACATCCGTTGAAGCTTTCATCCGTTGATGCACTATCCGTTGAAGGATGTTATCCGTTGAAGCTTTCATCCGTTGATGCACTCATCCGTTGAAGGATGTTATCCGTTGATGACTTTATCCGTTGAAGCTTCAGAGACATCCGTTGAAGCTTAGCTTCTTATCCGTTGAAGGTCTTTAAGTCATCCGTTGATACCACTTCACTTATACAAAATTACAAGGCATGAAGTATTTACAATTGGCCTTCCTATCTGCATATCATCTAGTAGTCAACATGACTCATAGTTTCTCTCAACTTCCAAGAATTATATTTTAAATACAGAGACTGAAATATGCTACAACACTAGACTTATTTCTAAGTAAAGCTACACCATCAACGGATAGCCAAAGTGGTCTTATCCGTTGAGGCTACAGACACTAAATTTCTACTTAAGTATTTTGTTAAACATATCATCAAACTAATGCACATACATTCCTAACAATCTCCCCCTATTTATGTCTATAAGAATTGTAGGCATAAATTCAGGGTTAACTTGATGATAACAAAACACTTAACAGATATATGAATTGAAACTAAGTAGAAATTTAAAAATGCTGCAAAAGTGTATGTACTAGGAGGTAATTGAAGATTTACAGTGTTTCCAAGGACACTCCTTTAGTCTGAGCAAATCATCTTTTTCTTCTTTGTTCCCTGGTTTTCTTTCCTAGCCTTTTGTCATTTTCCTCAATTTGGAGTTGGAGTTGTCTGAAGAATTCAGCTTCATCTTCAACACTGACATCCAACTTAGATTGCATTTCTTTGAGAGTTTTATTGCTGGCAATCTTGAGTTGGTCTTCAAGTCTGAAAAATCTTCTGACTCCTTTATCATCTCTAAATTCCATCAACCAATGAGGTGATTTGTAAATTTTCATTTCCCTTTCTTGAATGAGTAAAGTCCTGGGTAAAGCATTGGGCTCCCTCCAAGTTTTCCTTATATTGGCTATCTTGTTGAGAATTTCAGTCTTGGCAGTTCTGGTAAAGCCAGAATCCTTTTGTATAGCTGAAAAGACTCTAATCAAGGTAGAGTAGCCTTCATCCAGAATCCTGTGGAGAGGCCATGTTCTTTCCCCAGCTCCTTTATATCTGAACACTAATCTCTCTGGTAGCTGTCTGTAGGCAGCTATTCCCCTTACATCCTCCAGCTCATCCAGATAGAGTTCAATGTCTGAAATTTCTTTTATGTCACAGATGTGAACATAATCATCTTTAGAAATGGGTGATTTAGGCTTAGGTTTCTGTTTTTGAGTGAATTTCTTAGAGGTTATGGGAGGTGTAGATTTTGGTTTTCTTTTCTGTTTCTTTGGTAGTGGAAGAGTGGTTAGAAAGGTAGGCAATTTGATAGTGTCCCAATCAATAGGTTCCTCTTTTGGAATGATTGGTTCACCATGGATGTTTATTGTGGGATCAGCAACAAGGGGTTCAGGTATGGAAGGTAGTGGTTTAAATATAGATTTGGTTACTTCAGTGTTATCTCCACTCCTTCTATGTGCCTTGGCCTTTCTTCTGTTTCCCTTCTGCCATTCCTCTCTTTCTTCCACACTCTCACCAAATATACTCCCTAAAACCTCATCTAGGTTTGTAGTCTTGTCTTCACCCCTGTCTTCAATCCCTTTTTCTTTTTCAACTAGACTTGACTTCAGCTGTTGTTCAAGCTTTGCTTGTGCTCTTTTGTCAGCCTGTAATTGCTTGGCTTCTTCCTTCTTGGCTATTGAGAATTTGGGATGTCCTTGCATCACACATATGCTCTTTCCCTCTCTAATGATAATAGCTCTATTTCTCCTTACAGCCTCATCCATGGACTTTTTGAGATAAGCAATACTCCTGCCTAAAATCTTGTTCTCATCAGCTTTTGGAGGAGGAAAGTCCACTTCTTTTAAAGGATTATTTGTTGAGTCCTTATTGGATCTTTCATTGGGCTTGAGAATTATTGCTTGTAGTTCTTTGGAAGAAGCTTCTCCATCCTTATGACTCCCTACTGGCATGAGCTCCATGTTGATTGGTTCAATTTTTGTGCTGTATTTCACAGATGTTGATTTGTCTTGTGTAGAACCAAACAACAGTTGCAACCTTTCATCAATTCTCCTCCTTTGCTCTTTCACTTGAATTTCAGCTGCTGCTAGCTGAATCAAATCAATTCCATCAGGCTTGCCCTTGATTTGAATGATTGGAGAAGTAGTGATGGCAGGAACTAGCACTTTAGATATGTTGATTTTTGTAGATGGCTCTCCTTCCCCTTCCCTTTTACTCTCCCCCTTTTTGTTATCATCAAGGAGAGGGGTCAAGCCTTGTGCTTTTGCCAGCTGCATTAGGAGACTGGTTTGAGATTGTTGATTGTGAAGAATGGTGGCCACAGAATCTTCAATAACTTGAACTCTGTCTTCTAACTTGGCCAACCGTTTTTCAGTAACAGATTCTTTCTTCAATCTCAAAACCAAGTCCTGCAATGTACCATAGGGCATGACTGAATCCAATTTTTCTGAAGTATAGGTTTTCAAGTCAGCAATATCCTTCCTGAGATCATCCATACTCAGATTCTGCTTCACTTGCTGCAGCTTAATGAGATGCAGTGAGTCCAGGTGAGCTTGAAGGATAGCCTTGATACTTGCATGTGAAGTATTCTGAATGGCCTGTTGAATAGTGTTGATTTGTTTGACTAAAGAGATATTGAATTCCCCTGATCTATACTCCTTAGTCAAGGCCCATTCAGGTAGATTTGGAATTGAACTAGGGCCTTCATCTCCCCCTAAGTTCATGCTTCCATCAAAAGAAATAGAGTCATCATCATCAGAATTTGCTCCAAATTCTTCAGATGGCTCACCAGCTGTAGAAGGCATTTTGTTAATGGCAGCTTTATCCCTTGAAAGAGATTCTGTTGTGTGCACTAGATGTAGTGACCTTTCTGCCTCCTCATTGCCCTGAGCAGCCAACAGTTGATAGGCTGTTACAGGATGAGTAAAAGTGTCAGCATCCAAGGAAATGTTATCAATTACAGCTTTGTAATGTTGCTGAAATTGTCTTTCCTTGTCAGCATCATCCACAATCATTGACTCATTAGCAATGGCTGGTTCCCCCCTTGTATCTACTGTACCTGCTTTTCTCTCTTTTTCTCTATGTTCTTGCATCAGGGGCTCCCCCTGGCTCACACATCTCACTCCCTCACCTTCACCTACTAAGGTGGTACTCCACTCACTTACTTTTGCCATGCTGGAAGAAATAGCATGCATTTTTGAGCTCTCAATCTCTCCTTTTGCCTGGGAGCAACCCAGCCTCTCACTCAAATTGTCACTCCCTTCCCTCAATCCTAAGAGTGATTGCACAGTATTCATGTCTTCTACACTTGGAATTAATTCAGTTATTTGTGTAGAGACTGTCAACGGATGTGGAATATCCGTTGAAGGCGAAACTGATGTTATCAACGGATAACTGCTGTTAAGCTTATCCGTTGAAGAACAACCACTTGTCAACGGATGAGTGATATCCGTTGAAGAAGGAAAAGAAGTGGAAATTGAAAGTGATATAACTGTTGAATCTGTGTAGATTGATTTGAGATGTGGTGACACAGATCCTTCAATTATATCTGAAAGAATTTGCGGGTGATCCAACAAATCATCTAAGAGATGATGATCACCTGTATTTGAGTGGGGCTTCTCCCTGAGTTATAAAGAGGGAGAATCAGGAATTGATGGGAATAACATATCCACATCCAGAGATGGTGATGAAGTGTTTGGTGATTGATGTGTGATTATTGTGAGAGAATGGGGCTGTGACTCCACATTTATTGGAGTCACATCAAACTGAGTTTGAGAAGGCATAGATACAGATGGATGTATCTGTGCAGTGTGTGCACCCTGTGTAGAAGATTGGGTTCTGGCCTTCTTTCTTCTAATAAAGGCTTTTGTTGGTGAGTGTTTGGCTTTAGTGTCCCTCCCTCTTTTGTTCTGTGTTCCTGGTTTGGAACTATTTTCAATAGTAACATCCTTTTGGGAGGATGCTACTAGGGATGTGCTAGATACCTTTTCAACCACCACAGCTTTTTGAGAAACTGTGGCTTGGCTAGCTTGGGAAGCACTCAACTTTCCTTCCTTATCCTGGGGATTTCTTTGATGTTCACCCCTCCCCTCACCACTCACACCCTGTTCACTCACCTCAGGGTTAATAGTTGGTGTTACAACTGTTGTCTTTTGAGAAACAACAGAGGTGGATTTCTTTGTCTTGGATTTTGAAAGTTTAGTTTTGGTGACCTTGGTAGAAATCTGTTGGGGCATCTCAGATTTCATGGCCACACTAGAAGATAAAGAAATAGAGGGGTTGGAAGAAGTAGGAGTTTTAGAAGCAATTACCTCACCTACCTGAGGTGCATTCATGATTGGTAAATATACCAATGGCACACTGCTGTTAAGATCCATTCTCTTCAAGTCTGCAAGAACTCTTTTCTCTTGTGCCCAGCACTTGAGTTTATTATTCTCATTGATTATGACTAAACCTTCAGCAACATGGTTAGCCAATAACATAAAGAATCTAGCATAATAGATGTTATTAGGTCTATTAGCTTTGTTACCTAATCTAGTACCTAATTCTAGCATCACATAGTTGCTAAAGTTAAAATACCTATCAGAAACAAGCATATAGAGCATATTAACCAGAGATGAAGTTATGGCATCAAAATTACTAATTTTCCCAGAGAAAACCTTTATAAAGGCATCCCCAAGGAAACTCCATTCTTTCCTAAGGCCTTTTCTTCTAATACTCCCTAAATTAGCAGAGTTAAGAGAATAACCTATGGAATCTAACATGCTGGATACATCACTATCAGTGTGTGGTGTCATGGCATTGTTCTCAGGCAATTTAAAACATGCTTGTAAATCATCACAGTTAATACAGTGAGTTTTACCTTTGAGAGTGAAGGAGATAGTCATATCCATGGAGTTGAACTCAGCAGTTGTCCAAATCTCCTCAACTACTTCACAGAAAATTGTTGGGGCTTCCAACATTGCATAGCTAAGTTTGCAGTTTTTGATGAAGTCCATCATTTTGTGATAGTCTGAGTGGGCTTCATTCTTTTCTACCAAAGCTATGAAATTGTTCTTTTCATAGATGAACCCAGATTGAGACATAATCTTCACGACTGGTGCCATTGTTGTGAGTAGAAATAGCAGAGAATAACTTGAAGTTTTTGCAGAGAGAAAATGGTAAATGCTTGAAATTTCAAGAAAGCGTAAAGTAAAAATGAACAATCAGAAGGACTTATATGCTTTCTCAAATTAATAAACAAAAATATAAAAGAAAGATTTATCAATAAATATGCGTTAGTGAATTTCAGCCGTTTAAGAATAAACTGTAAGTATTCTAAAAACTACCTTTAAAACCAATACATACAGATGTATGTACGAGTATCAACGGTTAAGAGAATAGAATCAACGGCTGTTAAACACCTGAATCGATTGATGTGACATTTCAACGGATAAGGCAAATTGTCATCCGTTGAAAGGTACTTCAGTTTTATCCGTTGACGGATAAAAATTCCAGAAATGTATTTGTCTTTCAACGGATAATGACTATCCGTTGATAGAGCAATTTTGACTTTCAACGGATAGGGAACATCCGTTGATGGAATAAACTATGTTAAAAGTCAAATTTGTTCTAGCAACTAATATATTTCAGGCTTCAATTCAAATTGCAATAAAGACATGAATTTTAAGAGTAATTAAGCATACCTAGCTCACTTACCAATCTTGTGAATGTTGATTCATCAAGTGGCTTGGTAAATATGTCAGCAATTTGTTGTTCACTTGGAACAAAATGTAGTTCCACTGTACCATTCATGACATGCTCCCTAATGAAGTGGTACTTGATATCAATGTGCTTGGTCCTTGAGTGCTGCACAGGTTTCTCTGTTATGGCTATGGCACTTGTGTTGTCACAAAAGATAGGAATTCTATCAACATGAAGTCCATAGTCAAGGAGTTGGTTCCTCATCCATAACACTTGAGAACAGCAACTTCCGGCAGCAATGTATTCAGCCTCAGCTGTAGAAGTAGAGACTGAATTTTGCTTTTTGCTAAACCATGATACAAGCTTGTTTCCCAGGAATTGACAGGAGCCTGTTGTACTTTTCCTATCTATTTTGCAACCTGCATAGTCTGCATCTGAATAACCAATTAGATCAAAGCCAGATTCTCTAGGGTACCAAATACCTAAATTTGGTGTACCCTTGAGATATCTGAAAATCCTTTTGATAGCAATTAAGTGAGACTCCCTAGGATCAGCTTGGAATCTAGCACATAGACATGTAGCAAACATTATATCTGGTCTGCTAGCAGTTAAATATAAAAGTGAACCAACCATGCCTCTATAACTTGTAATATCCACAGACCTTTCAGTCTTATTTAATTCAAGTTTGGTGGCAGTGGCCATGGGAGTTTTTGCAGATGAACATTCCATTAAGTCAAACTTCTTTAAAAGATCATAAATATATTTAGTTTGACTAATGAAAATTCCATCACTAACTTGTTTAACTTGTAAACCAAGAAAATAGGTTAGTTCTCCCATTAGGCTCATTTCATAATTACTTTGCATTAGCTTAGCAAACTTTTTGCAAAGTTTATCATCTTTAGAACCAAATATTATGTCATCTACATAAATTTGAACAAGTATACTAGAGCCATTAACATCCCTAAAGAAGAGAGTTTTATCAACAGTACCTCTAGTGAAGTGATTCTCCAAAAGAAATTTTGATAAGGTTTCATACCAGGCTCTAGGTGCTTGCTTCAGTCCATAGAGTGCTTTCAACAGATAATACACATAGTCTGGAAAATTTGGATTTTCAAATCCTGGAGGTTGACTTACATAGACTTCTTCCTCTAATTTCCCATTTAGAAATGCGCTCTTGACATCCATTTGATAGACTTTGAAATTGGCATGGGCTGCATGGGCTAGAAATATTCTGATGGCTTCAAGTCTTGCAACAGGAGCATATGTTTCATCAAAATCTATTCCCTCTTGCTGAGAATAGCCTTTAGCAACCAGTCTGGCTTTATTCCTTATGATAATGCCATTTTCATCCATCTTGTTTCTGAATACCCACTTTGTGTCAATAGGACTCTTGTTCTTTGGTTTGGGTACCAGCTTCCATACTTGGTTTCTCTCAAATTGGTTCAGCTCTTCCTGCATAGCTAATATCCAATCTGGATCCAATAGAGCTTCTTCCACTTTCTTAGGTTCCTCCTGAGACAGAAAACTGCTATACAGACATTCATCTTGAGTGGCTTTTCTTGTTTGCACTTTAGATGATGCATCACCAATGATCAGTTCAAAGGGATGATTCTTGGTCCATTTCCTTTGTGGTGGAAGATGTGCTCTAGATGAGGTGGCCTCAGTATTGTCATGATGTGAGACAGAGTGTTGACTAGTTGAAACTCCCCCTGAGTTGTTGGTCCTTTGCAGGGAACTTGGAGTTCTATCAACTGATGATGTAAATCGATTATCCGTTGATGTACTATGATCAACGGATGCTTCATTTTGTACTTCAACGGATGATGCACTGTGTCTGTCAACAGATACTGCATTATTTTGTGCATTATCCAAGGGCATGTTTTGAATCCCTTTTGAAGTGTCATCTCCATCAGTCTCCTCTTCACTATCATCACAATATATCTCAATGTTGTCAAATTTGAGTCTCTCATTATGTCCCTCATCTGTTAGTCCATCAATCTTTTTATCATCAAACACAACATGCACAGATTCCATAACAATGTTGGTTCTTAGATTGTAGACCCTATAAGATTTTCCAGCTGAGTAACCAACAAATATCCCTTGATCAGCCTTTGCATCAAACTTCCCTTTATGGTCAGATTGATTCTTCAGTATAAAGCATTTACATCCAAAGACATGAAGAAAGTTTAGAGTTGGTTTTCTTCTCTTGAACAACTGATAAGGAGTCATGCCTTTAGCTTGATTGATCAAAGAAATATTCTGAGTGAAGCAGGCACAATTAACAGCTTCAGCCCAGAAATATGTTGGTAACTTTGATTCTTCAAGCATTGTTCTGGCAGCTTTAATTAAAGATCTGTTCTTTCTTTCAACAACCCCATTTTGCTGAGGTGTTCTTGGAGCTGAGAACTCATGTATGATTCCATTTTCTTCACAGAACAGCCTTAATGTTAAATTCTTGAACTCAGTTCCATTGTCACTCCTGATATTTCTAACCTTCAAGTCAGGATGATTGTTGACTTGCCTGATGTGATTGATAATGATTTCACTTGCTTCATCCTTTGATCCAAGAAAATAGACCCATGAGAACTTTGAGAAATCATCTACAATCACTAAGCAATATCTTTTTCTTGCAATGGACAATACATTGACTGGTCCAAACAAATCCATATGTAGCAGTTGTAATGGTTCATCAATTGTTGTTTCAAGCTTCTTTTTGAATGATGCTTTCCTTTGTTTGCCTTTCTGACAAGCATCACACAAACCATCCCTTGAGAATTCAACTAGAGGGATTCCTCTGACTAAGTCCTTTTTGACTAGATCATTCATTGTCTTGAAATTCAAGTGGGATAGCTTCTTGTGCCATAGCCAACTTTCAACTGCGCTTGCTTTGCTGAAGAGACAAGTAATGGATTCTGCATCTGTAGAGTTGAAGTCAGCTATGTACACATTTCCTTTTCTAACTCCAGTTAGAACCACTTTATTGTCTTTCTTACTAGTGACAACACAGGCTTCAGAATTGAAGGAAACTGTATTCCCTCTATCACATAGTTGACTGATGCTCAGTAAATTGTGCTTGAGACCATCAACTAATGCAACTTCATTAATGATGACATTCCTTGTTGAAATCAAGCCATATCCCATAGTAAACCCTTTGCTGTCATCTCCAAAGGTTATGCTAGGGCCAGCTCTCTCCTTGAACTCTGTGAGCAGGGAGAAATATCCTGTCATGTGTCTTGAACAACCACTGTCCAAGTACCATCGATTTCTTCCATTTCCCTGCACACCATAAAATCAATCAATTTGATTTTGGTACCCAAGTTTCCTTGGGTCCATTCTTGTTAGCCTTTCTCCTAGACTTCATTCCTCCTGCATCTTTAGACTTAGGTGAGTTTGAGTCAACCTTGGTCTTAGATGTAGTTGGTTGAGGTGTAGGGTTAGTCACAGAATCATTTAGCACATTTGTAAAAGTATTAGGCATTGATTGTGCAAACATGTTATTCCACATGGGCATATTGTATGGCATTTGAGGCATACTACATGCAGCAAGATAAGGATTGTTAAAATATGGCATGTTTACAAAATGTGCATAAGGATTTTGTTGAGACATAACAGGCATAGCATGCAGAGGTGATGCAGACATATTAGGCATAGAAGAGGGTACAGTTATGGGAGTCTTCTTAATGGATTTACAATTAGCAGATAGATGATTAACACTACTACAATGCACACAGCTTTTTCTAGGAGCATACCTATCAGGTGTGTAATTGTTGTGTTTATTAACTCCTACCTTCCCATTTCTGTTGGATTTTCTTTTAGATTCCTTTTTATCCTCAACCATTTTGAGCCTATTATTTAACTGTTCTAAGGTCATGTGCCCTACATTCACCTTACTGACATCTTTGGATGTGCTTGCTTCTTCTTTGACAAAGTTCTTTGAAGTTGAACCAAACTTTTTGTTGAGTTTCTTTAGATTCTCTCTTTTAGAAACATCTGCCTGTTTTGATTGAGGAACCTTCAACGGATGCTCCTTTTCTTCCTTCAACGGATAACTTTCATCATCCGTTGATTCCACATCCGTTGACAGCCCATCAATTAATTCCAGTTTCTTTTTATTTTTATCCCAGGCAGTTTCACAGAATGATTCAATTCCTTGGACCTTAGCAATTTGAGCACTTACATCCCTAGATGTCTTCCAGGCTTTAATCACCTCTTGCTCTTTCTCTAATTGATTGGAAAGTATTTCTACTTTCTTAACAGATTCAGCTAGTTCATTTTCAACAGATATACAATGCAACTTAGTTTTCTCTAGGTCAATCATCTTATCTTCTAACAAAGCATTTCTATTACTTAAAAACAGATTGTTCTCTTTAATCCTACTATTTTCTTTAGCAAGAGATTTAAGAGACACACGCAAATGATACAATTCAGTAGACATGTCATTAAAAGCATCATTGCACTCTTCTTTAGTAAGCTGTGTTAAGTCAGTAGTGATTACCTGATTGCTTGATGAACTAACTTCATTTTCTTCAGAATCAGCCATGAGAGCAAGGTTGACATACTCCACATCTTCATCCTCTTCATCTCCATTAGCTGCCCAGTCCTTTTCTTGAGTAATGAAAGCCCTCTCCTTTTGCTTGAGCAGATCAAAATATTTCTTTTTGTAATCTACTTGTTCAAATTTCTTCTTTTCAGAAGTTGGCTTTCTGCACTCACCTGCAAAGTGTCCACTTATACCACAATTGAAACACTTGAACTTGGATTTGTCCACAGTGTTTTTGTGAGGTTTAGTGGCTCTAGTGTTTTTCTTGAATTTCATCTTTGCAAATCTTCTGGACAGAAATGCAAGATGCTCATCAATACCATCTGAGTCATCTTGGCTGGAGTTGTCTTCATTTTCAGCAACTTGCTCCTTCCCCTTGCTTGATTCCTGATTTCTTATACCATCTTTGGAGTTTGATGTAGATCTTGCAGTTTCTTGTCTGCATTTCCTCTCATCTTCAGCTACCAATGCAACTGAACTTCCTTTCTTTCTCCCCTTCTCCAATACCTCATCCTGTTCCAGCTCTAGTTCATAAGTCTTCAAGATTCCATACAATCTTTCAAGAGTGAAGTCCTTATAATCTTGAGAGTTTCTTAAGGAGACAGTCATGGGTTTCCATTCCTTTGGCAAGGATCTTAAAAATTTAAGATTTGAATCCTTCACCTGGTACACTCTTCCATACAGCTTCAGTCCATTCAACAGCTTTTGGAACCTATTGAATGTTTCATTTAAAGATTCATTTTCTTCAAAATGAAAGTATTCATACTGTTGAATGAGAAGCTGCATTTTGTTTTCTTTCACTTGTTCTGTACCTTCACACAGTAGTTGAACTGTGTCCCAAACCTCTTTGGCAGTTGTGCAATTTATCACATTATTAAACATATCCATGTTAAGACCATTAAACAAAATGTTCATAGCCTTCTTATCCTTGTGGACTTCTTCTGTGTCTTCCATTGTCCATTCTGCTCTAGGTTTTGGAATGGATTGACCAACAGCAACTGTGGCTGTAGCAACTGTTGCTACTTTGTGGGGAATGTGAGGACCATTCTCAATGCAGTTTACATAACCTTCATCTTGGGAGAGTAGATGAAGGTGCATTTTCACCTTCCAATGGTGATAACTGTCTTTGTCAAGAACTGGGATCTTTACTCCAATATCCTTCTTACTCATCTTTATTAGATTCCAAGATCTTTAAACTCTTTGTATGTCAAGAGCCTGCTCTGATACCAATTGTTATTCCTAGTGGACTAACAATGAGATTTACAGAAGGGGGGGTTGAATGTAAATCTCAAAACTTTTTCAAGTTTTGAGCAGTTTATGAAAGTTGTGTGTTCAAGAAGAACAAGTGTGTGAATTGCTTTAAGCTAATACAGACAGATATAAATTCAAGCACAAATATAAAGAACACAACAGAACTTAAAAACTTTTCTGGTGGATTCGTTGTTCCACCAGAGATGGTATTTTAGAAAATCTGTGATTAAACAATGTTGATCACAGCTGCATCCTAGTACAAACTAAATGAATTTTCTCTCAATATTTTTCTAAACAGCTCTGGAAAATCTCACTTCTAATTACTAGCTTCTACTTGGTTTTTATATATTACCAAGTGTACAAGTTAAGAACAATATAAAATACAGTAATAAAATAAGTTCTTCACTTGCTTCTTTTCCTGTTCACTCCAGTACTTTGTTGACTATTGCATCTTTGTACTAAAGAAGAACGGCTGCTTTTTCTGTTGTTCCTGAAATTCGGCTACCACATCTCAGTTGTCTCTATCAACCCATGTGCCTCTGTTTGTACGTACAACTACCCCTTATCAACGGCTAATCATCAGAACATCCGTTGAAGCTTTCATCCGTTGATGCACTATCCGTTGAAGGATGTTATCCGTTGAAGCTTTCATCCGTTGATGCACTCATCCGTTGAAGGATGTTATCCGTTGATGACTTTATCCGTTGAAGCTTCAGAGACATCCGTTGAAGCTTAGCTTCTTATCCGTTGAAGGTCTTTAAGTCATCCGTTGATACCACTTCACTTATATAAAATTACAAGGCATGAAGTATTTACAATTGGCCTTCCTATCTGCATATCATCTAGTAGTCAACATGACTCATAGTTTCTCTCAACTTCCAAGAATTATATTTTAAATACAGAGACTGAAATATGCTACAACACTAGACTTATTTCTAAGTAAAGCTACACCATCAACGGATAGCCAAAGTGGTCTTATCCGTTGAGGCTACAGACACTAAATTTCTACTTAAGTATTTTGTTAAACATATCATCAAACTAATGCACATACATTCCTAACACTAAATACATAAGGAGACAAAATTATTAATAATTATGTATAACAAATGCATGTATTGAACGTGATAGTCTCTCATGTATGTGGTAATATCTTTTCCAAATATTGGCTAACGACAACGTGAAGAAAGAGCATACAGATCGTTAGATTAAAAATAAAATCAATGGTCAAGATTATTTGGTATTTGTTGTAAAGGTGGTAAGGAGAACTAAACTAAAACCACTTCGATTATGATACTAACACCTAATACTAAATAGATTAGGAAACATAATTTAATATTAAATACATCCGGAGACATAATTACCAGTACTAAATAGATAAGGAGACTTATCCAATGCTAAATACATTAACAAACATAGTTACCCAATCCTAAATAGATAAGGAGGCATAATTTAATACTAAATACATAATGAAACATAATTATTAACAATTATGTATAGCAAATGCAGATATTGAATGTGATAGTCTCTATTTCAAACATTGATCAACGACAAGGTGAAAAAGACGGATACCAGCAAAAAAATTCAAAAAAAAAATTATTAAAATAACGAGGGACATTTGAAAATTTAGAAAAAACACATTTTATCAACATTACAATTAAAAATCATATATTAAAATTAAAATAGTAGAAAAATATATATACACAATAAATAAATAATTTACTAACAATGGACTACGAGGAAAGACATTATAGAAAACTGCCCTTGTTTTATTTAAAAAATATAACTTTCAAGGTTATGATAATTTATTTGATGTAATTAATACGCAAATCCCGTGCATAGAAAGGGCCTTAAGCTATGCACGACAAAGGAATACAAATATATACTATCTAATAATTGGCAACATTATGGTGTAGGAATAGAGAGAGAAATATATGTGTAGATATCCTATTTGAAAAGTGTATTATTGTTTATGTGTAATATAATAAGAAAATAAAGTATACTCATAAAGTAAAGAAACCCAAGTACGTCAATACCAAACGGAGTACCAATTCTATCACCAAAAATTGTTTAATCTCTATAAATTTGTATGTCAAAATGGATGTTGACTTCGTTACTTAAATTTGAATAGAGAAATTAAATATGCAAGCACAAAAAAAATATTATTAAAATATTAACGATAAATATTCTCAATCATTTAAGTTTTATATGTTTTTTGGTAAGTAATGTTTAAATTTTTATTTAATTATTGAATAATTTTTATTTAGGGATTGAAAGTGAGGCAAATGACCAAAAAGAGGTACGGAACAAGGATCGCCGTAAAAGATACCAAAATGGTATGTTTTATGTTGACATGTTTGTAAAATATTGAAGTATAATTATATACTTATGCCTATTGAATATAATTTAGACTAGATTTCAGTAATGAATTACTTTTTTATTGAAAAATGAAGTTGAGCCAGCGAAAATAGAAGAACGCAATAAGAAACGCTGCCAGAAGGCCCAAAATGGTATGTTATTATTGACTATTTCTTTCATTTTCTATGCTAAGTAGTTTAACTATGTTATGATTTAGTCCGACAAAAGGTTAAAAAAATAAATACATTCGACAAATTGGTAATTATAGTTATCTTTGTATTTTTTCATGTTATTTTTTTATATGTACACTTATTTTGTGTTACTTATGGACAGTTATTATGTCAGTTTTTCTATTTAATATAGCAGTGATAACTTCTTATCAATATTTGATTGAAAATTATTTAGAAACACATGTCATGTTTGTAGGAAGTATAATTTCAAATCAAGGTTGTGATACTTCAAAGTTGATAATAAGACCAACTCTACCGTTTGAAGGTCTGTCAAACAACTTGAGTAATTCTGTTATTTTATACATGTTTATTAACATGTTTCATGTATTGCAGACTTACGAGTACTAATCAAGAACATGAGGACTAGAATTAAGAAGAAGAAACATAAATTTGGTATTTTAAATGCTTATCTCATGTAGTATTTTATTATTTTAATATACTTAACATCAATATTTAGAAATTGTAGGTATCTTTATTACTTATCATTGATACTCTTTTTTTCCTAAATGCAGCTTTGAGTGATGAAATACTTGATATAGTCGTTGCTGATAAACTATGTTGTCAGTGTAGTGCTGTGATGTGGAGGTATGAACAAAATGAACAACAACGGAGACTGAAGTCAAATAAGTTTTCTTTATGTTATGATAATGGAAAAGTCCTCTTGCTATTATCGAGAGAAACTCCTCCCGAGTTGAAATCTTTATTAGACGGGACTCATGATAAAAGTGCACTCTTTCACAGATCTTCACGGCTTTACAATATTGTATTTGGATTTACATCATGGGGAGCTTAATGGGATACAAAAATCAACAATGGTGGCGGGCCTTTTGTTAGTCGCGTGCATGTTGTAATTTATCATAATATGGGATCATTGTTCCCTAAAGAATCCAAGAAGCCAGTTTTTTCGCAGATATATATGTATGACAACCAACAACTTGAGGAACGTTTGAATTTTCCAAATGGAAATGATAAACTTTACATCGAAATAACCAGTTCTTTATCGTTGATGTTGAATAAGGAGAATGCTCTGAAAGATATTTCTCGACAAGTCCGAGAGAGATCCAGGGAATCAGACGTTATTCCTACACATATACGGTTTGTTACAAATAGAGTAAATGATGGTCGACAAATTAATATCTCACTCAATGCCTTTAAATTTTCCGGATTGGTTGTAAATGAGAATTTAAGTAATGCTAGAGATATAGTCATACAAAGTAAAGGTGGTGGTTTTCACAGAGTATCAGTGCTTCATCCGTCTTTTATGTCCCTTCAATACTCGTTATTATTCCCTCATGGAAAAAATGGTTACCGAACTGATATTTTATATGTTGGCATGAGTGCGAAGTCAGAAATACAAGAGATGTAATTTGTATAAGATAATATTATTGTTATAGGCTCCAGTACAAAGAACATGAAAGTCATACCTTAATTGGAGGGAGTCAGTTATTCCTACAATTTGTTGTTGATGCTCGGGAAAGTATTGAACACGCCAGGATTACATGAGTTCTAACGCATCAGAAAATATTGAGATCCGATCTGTATAGTAATATTGTTGATTTAATTGATAGGGGGATGTTGATGCCACAAAAATAGGCAAGCGGATTGTTTTGCCATCTTCATTCACCGGTATCCCATGTTATATGCAACAAAACTATCAGAATTGTATGGCTATATGTAGGGGATACGATTTATTCATCACATTTACGTGCAACCCTCAGTGGCCTGAAATCAAGCAATATTGTGATAAAATACCACACACTAATCCTACTAACAGACCTGATGTTATAGCCAGAGTATTTAAGATTAAGATGGACTTGCTTTTGGAAGATTTTACTGACAATCACACACTTGGGAAAGTAGTTGGAGGTATTCATTTCTCATACAAGTTTAATACTACGTAATTATAACTCATAATAAATTTATAAGTATAAACTTTAATTTCCTTGGGTGAAACATTTAATAATTATAACCTTAAATCACTGAAAGACTATGTGTGTAAGTAATATATTTTGGAAGATATATTATTTTATATTATCATCTAAAGTAACTTAATATATCTCTTTTATTTAATACATTAATTATTTTATGAATAAACAACTTCTATTTTTCTCAGTTAGACAATTAGGATATTAAAAGTTTTAGAAATATTAATGTTAAACTAAAGAAAATTTAGACGATCTGAAATACATAACTGTAAAACATAATGTTATGCAAGACATGCATGTATAATAACAAGACTAAATCACATTGATAACCCTGAGATTAATTTGTATGATAATATATATCTGTATTTTGTATTGTATACCTAGAGTCTGTAAAAGTGTTGAGTAGATGTTAGGAATATGTTGAAGGCTTGATGATAACTTAACGAAACACTCTAAGTAGATAAGTTAAATGATTTTTGTAACCATTATTAGATGGAGTAGCTTGTATTAAACAAGTTCGTAGCACATTTCTGTATGCAACAAACAGCTTAGTAGTTTAGAAGTTGTTGTGAACTATGAGTCATGTTGACCACTAGAAAGATATACAAATAGGTTGGTTAATTGTAAATAGAAAATGCCTTGTAATTTTGTATAAGTGAAACAGTGTCAACTGCTAAAGAATTCATCATCAACGGATAAACTTAAAACTTCAACAAAGGACTTAAGACACTTTCAACGGATAATCCATTTGAGACTCAACGGTTGATTTAAAAAGTAGTATCAACGGATAACGCTGGAGTCTCAAAGAATAACAGATTCAAATAGCAGTTGAAAGGGACTTGACAGTCACATGGGTTGATTGTATACAAAAGGAATGTGGCAGCCTGTTTGCAGGTTTGAGAGAACAAAGAAACATTTCCATTTCCATGGTTAACTGAAGATCTTCAAATATGCTGGATAGAGAAATGAAGCAACGTGTGAATAGACCTAGATTCTTGTTTTTACTATTTATTTTATTCATGTGTAACTTGGTAGTATATAAACCAAGAGTAGCAAATGTTTACTATCGATCGATCAAGTGAAAATAGGAAAAAATAGAGAAATAGATAAGGCTACATCTGTTAGGAATTCTCTCTTTTCATCTTTTTAAAAACACTTGTAAGCAACTGTGTACTTTCTTGCATCACAGAGTTCTCGAATCTATATATATCTCGGGTGGAAAGATCAATCCACCAGAAAGTTTTTAAACCATCTTATTTATTTACGTGTCTGAATACTTACAATCTTTTAATCCGCATTACTGCATATTCATTCACAGCTATATATATAGGGGTGAGTATCGAGTGAAATGGGCGGGTTTAGAGCTCATAACCATTCATACCAAATTTAGCTGTTTTACATTTTACTTAACCATTACCGTAACCATAACCGTTACTGATATAACCAAACCACCCAAACTATAATGGTTCGGGTTGGACGGTTTCCGTTTAAACCGTTAAGAAAAATATGTGTATATATTTACTAGGTAAAAAATTTAATAAGTTAATAAATTATCAACTAAACAAATTCATTATGTAATAATTTGGATCTTTTAACTTCAATATGTAACATTCAAGTGCACTTAACATAACATGGATTCAACTACTTATAAATATTAATAATTTATCTAATATATGTATCCTCAAAATATATAATTAAAATATTTTAATAGATTCGGGTGGTTTGGATATAACGGGCGGTATAAAAGACAAATCCAAACCAAACCGTTATTTTTCGGGTTTTGGAAAAATGAAACCATAACCGATCCAAACCGTTACAAAACCATTAAATTTCGGTTTGGGCAGTTTGAAACGGTTGGTTTGGACGGTTATGAATTTTTTTGCTCACCCCTATATATATATATATATTCAACAGAGACTTTTACTTTTCCAAAAGAAACATGAATTCCATTCAAACCCCCTTCTGTAATTCTATTGTTAGATTGTTAGGCAATAACAATTGGTATCAGAGCAAGTTCTTGACACACTAAGAGTTTAAAGATAAAAACAAACTAACAACATGAGTAGAAAGGATGTTGGAGTGAAGATCTCGCTTCCGGATAAAGACAATTATCATCACTAGAAAGTGAAGATACACATTCATCTACTCTCTCAAGATGAAAGATATGTTGACTGCATAGAGAAAGGTCCTCATGTTCCTCGTAGAGCTGTAACAGATGTTAAAGGATCTGTTGGCATGGACAGATGATGACATTGAGCAAGTTCATAAAGACAAAAAGGCCATGAATATTATGTTCAATGGTCTTGATGGAGATATGTTCGACAATGTTAACAACTGCAACACTGCCAAGGAATTTTGGGACCAAATCCAAGTACTATGTGAGGGAACTGAGCAAGTCAGAGAAAACAAGATGCAACTCCTCATACAATAGTATGAACATTTTCATTTTGAAGATGGTGAGTCACTGAGTGACATTTTCTAGTAAATTTTAAAAACTGATGAATGGTTTAAAGTTGTATGGGAGGATCTACCAAACTAAAGATTCCAATTTAAAATTCCTGAGATCTCTACCAAAAGAATGAAAGCAATGACAGTTTCTCACAGAAATTCTCAAGAGTATAAAGAATTTTCTCTAGAGAGGCTGTACGGTATCTTAAAAACCTATGAGCTCGAAATGGAGCAGGATGAGCTATTGGAGAAAGGAAGGAAGAAAGGTGGATCTATTGCACTGGTAGCTGAACAAGAGAGAGGAACAGAGTTGAAGGTTGAAGCTGTGGAATCTACACCAAACTCAAGGGTTTATGAAGGCAAAGGAAAAGGGCTAATGGCTGAGAATGAAGATTATCCTAGTCAGGATGAAATGGAGGACATAGATGAACATCTGGTTTTCCTATCAAGAAGATTTGCCAAGCTCAAATTCAAAAAGAATTTTGGAGCAACCAAGCTAAACAGAAACATGGTGGACAAGTCAAAATTCAAATGTTTCAAGTGTGGCTTGAGTGGTCACTTTGCCAATGAGTGCAAAAAGCCTAATTTTGAGAAAAGGAGGTTTAAGCCATTGGATTATAAAAAGAAATATTTTGAATTGCTCAAACAAAAGGAAAAGGCTTTCTTGACTCAATAAAGGGATTGGGCAGCTGATGGGGAAGATGAAGATGAAGAAATAAGCTATGTCAACCTAGCCCTAATGGCCAAATCAGATGAAGCAGAAGTCAGTTCCTCAAGCAATCAGGTAATCACTACAAACCTAGCACACCTTTCGAAAGATGAGTGTAATGATGCCATAAATGACATGTCTACAGAATTATATCACTTACGTGTTATACTTAAATCTCTCACTAAAGAAAACAATAGGATTAAAGGTAATAATCTATTTTTTAAGTGAGAGAAATGCTGTGTTAGAAACTCAATTCATTGAGTTTGAGAAACTAAAAATAGAGTGCAAGATTACGAAGGATGAACTGATTGAATCGTTGAAGAAAGAGGAAATTTTAAGAAAGTAGCTTGAACGTGAGCAAGAGGTGATCAAGGCTTGGAAATAATCAAGGAATGTAAGTGCCCAAATTGCCAAAGTTCAAGGAATCGAGTCTTTCTGTGAAGAAGCCTGGAAAAAGGACAAGAAGAAACTGGACCATGTATTGATTGATGGCTTATCAATGGATGTGGAGTCGACGGATGATGAAGCTTATCTGTCGAAAGCTGAAAATGAATATCCGTTGAAAGACAAGGATTCACATCCGTCGATAAAAAAGAAGCCAATTAGCAAAGCCATGCTAGCTAAGCTGAATGAGAAATATGGATCAATTTCTAAGAACTTTATTATAGGAGAATCAAGTCGAGTCAAGGAAACAAAGAGAGTAAATATGGGACATCTGTCAATGAAGCAGTTGAGTGACAGATTGGAGAAAATTGAGGTTAATATAGATTCTAAAAGGAAGAACAACGGGAATGGGAAAGTAGGAATTAACAAACATAACAACTATACACCTGTTAAATATGCACCTAGAAAAACTTGTGTGAAGTGTGGTAGTGTTAATCACTTTTCTGCTAATTGCAAATCTGTTATGCCTGCACCCATGTCTGCTCCCCCGTAACGCCCCCAAATCCAGGGTCAGGAATCTGGGTCGTCACGCAATCCTTCAATCATGTATAACCTGTATTAACTCAATAATCCAATAATTCCATATCACAGACCCCTAATCTCACACACTCACAAGTTATAGCCTTAGAAACGACGTACAACAAGTATCATATGTTATTAAAACTCAAATGTACTTTATAGGATCTCAAACAATTATTCGTAACCTCTACATGAAGTTACAATAATTACGACTGATATCTTATACCTATCTGATATTCTGGCCCACCTCAGACAAAGCTGCCAGGGATTCTCCCCATGACTGCAAGCGACTAAGTCCCACAACGGCATACTGGTTATCTGTTGTGTTGTGACATTTAAGAGAAAGCAAGAGCGAAAATTAATGCTCAGCCATAATAATCGACAGTATGAAAAGACTGTTAAAGGAAATTATATTAATCCATATAAGGATATGTACTTATTCAAGTAGTTTTCTTGGTGATACACACCTTATTTCAAAACAATGTTTTTGATTGACTTATCAGTTTGTAAATACCTTAATGGTAAACCCAGCGCCTAGGCTTGGGTTAAGATATTGCATCTCAATTGTAATTGGAAGAATAGGACATTCACCGGAGCCACCGCATACGATGATCAGTCATAATACAGAAATCTGTAACTTTTTCTACTAGTAGAAGGACGACACCTTTGTATCCCGGTTATCACCCTTGCCACGTATGGGCTATGTGTCCCATTTCGGGTATACACACACTTCGCAGGTCCTTAGGTACATATAGTACCGTCTCCCACGGTATTGGCAGTCTCCCCAATACACGAAGTACTGGATCTCTATCCCTCCCTTGTCCTTTAAGAAATCCTATCATATCCCAAGAACTCGTACTCCTCGAGTTCCCAAAACATTTAGCTTATTGATAGGCACAACTCATGTTGCTGGTATATATATATATATATATGTACTTCCGAGAATTTTCGGAGGAAGTACTAGGATAATGTGAGTTGACTGCTGTCAACAGATAAATAAATGAGGGGGAGTTTCTTTTGAAACTATAGTCAAAATATTTAAAGTATGTCGAGATAATATTCCTCGACAATCCGACAGTATTAGAATGACTTTCTGAGACTCCAAAAGTATTTTAAAATAGGTTTTATGACTTTTAAAATCATATTAAATCATTTAATAAATACTGAGTAATTACATAATAATTATTAAATAATTAGACCTCGAATGATTATGTTTTTAAAGAATATTTGAAATAATATTTCCCAACTAATTTATGTTTAAATAATTAAAGTAATCTTTAATAATATACTTAATAAGGTTTGAAATAAATAATCGTTGGAGAATACTTCTCCTATATTGAATGAATAACTTGAAATAATATTCGTTGCTCAAGTAATTAAATGTAGTTGAGGGAATACGATATTTGGAAATCGTTTCAAATATATTCGAGGTATTTAATACTTCACAAGTGGACACCGAGTCCCTTGGGATAAAACAAGTACGGACTTTTGATCGTGCAAAACATCTTCGGGATGATTCCCGGGTTTATACTTTATATAAATTGACCAACTCTCGGTCTTACAACTTATACATCGCGCTCTATTATAGCGTTAATATTCTTAAATAAAACACCTCCGGAATACTTCCGGGTTTTCATCAAATTATACTGACCGATCCTCGGTCTAAAATATACACCTCATATATACAATGCTACTCTCTAGCGTTATCGATTGAAATTCGGTAATATTCATATACTAAAATCATTAACATATCGTATGATATTATATATCACAATTCGTAAAATATCATAATACAACATCATGTATATAGTATTTATTTGAAAACAAACACAACACAACAGTTTTAAAATGTAGGGTTTGAAAACTTGCGTGAAGTCCAAGATACGTTTTCCAACTTCCTCTCGTTCTGGGTTTTCTAATCAACAAATATCATAATCTTAATCAGTATTCCTAATTCCATCACTGACTTATATTTATAATAAGTACAATACTTCATATTTTTCAATATTCGACCGTATCGAAATAAGTGTCGATCTTTGGTCGAAACGGACGGTCTAAGTGGTCTTCTAGAGTTGACTTTATCGAATGTTACTATTACGCGACTCGCGCTCTAACATTTTTAATAAATCGTAAATTTAATATTTTAATATGAAACCACCTCAAAGAGCTTCTTGAGTGCTTTTAATATTTATCATAAAATTTTTATTTTGATAAAATGAATTTAATTAGGTGAAAAGCATTTCAAAAGTTTGGTCAACTACGGAGTTTTACTATTCAAACCGCTTTCACTAAAACGTTGATATCTCTCAAACCGTTAACTCAATTGATGCACTGTTTTCGGTGCGTGATCTAGACACAATTTAGAACACATCATATGAAAATGGTTTTCTGGTAACAGTGGCGAAAATCCCGAAGTAGCAGTTTCTAACAGGGGTTGTTTTTGATGTCCGTACTCCGTGCGACCTCGACTCCGATATTTTTATAAAATTAAAAAATCAATATTTTTACTTGAAATTTTTATAGTAGTTAATAAGCTCTATTTTTTACTCTCTATAAAAATTTTATGATTTTTAAATATTTTTAAGTCGATCATTTCTGTTTACAAAGTTTGTAATTTGTAGCAGTTTTTGTCGCGTAAATCACTTTTACTAAAACAGTCATAACTTTTGATCCGTAAATTGAAATAAATCAATTCAAGCACCTAAACGATCCTCATAATATTTTCTATAATAATCAAGTCTTAATTTTCAAGAAACTACAGTTTATAAATTCGGAAACTTCTGCAGAAAACTTAAGTTGTGATTTGTTCATTTTAACGAGGTTACGATTACGATCCGAGTTTCGTTTACGTCTTAAATTATTATACCGCCATCAACAACCATCAAATCATCATCTCAACACTAAATCTTCTCAAGAACATCATGTTCTTGAGGCAAAAATCATCAACCTTAAAACTAATTAACTAAACATCAAGATAATATAAAATCAATCATCAAAACCATACTTATATCCAAGATCCTTACTTTTCTTGAAATTTAAAACTTAAAACTTAAAAAAAGTTTGGATGAAGGTTTATACATATCTTGGTAGATTGGGAGGTCCTCTTCTTTATGGTTGAACCTTGGGAGGGATTGGTTATGCTTAAGGATCCTAAATCATGTCATAAAAATGAAGAAAACAAAAAGATATTTTCGGAGTTACTATTCACCACCAATTTTGAGCAAGGATTTGACTATGCTATACTAATCCAATGGCCATAAAATTTGGAACGTACCTTGTACATGATATGAGGAAGCGGTTGCTAAAATTTGGTAATTTTTGAATGAGTAGATCATGAGATATGAATTTTTCTTTCCATGGTGTTCTTGAAAATCAGCATTGAGTTTTTGGAGAGAGAGAGAATTGCCTTGCTTGCTTCTTGGAAATTAGGTGGAAATAGGATTCTTGTGAATATAGAAAGTGTTTAGGACAAGATGCATCATATTTTCAAAGGCTAAGCTTAGCTAGGTGTCTCATTTGTCAAAACTTGCATGATAAGCTCCTTGAATTAATGTTTATTGAAATTTGTTATTTATTTATTTTGTAACTAGCTTCCTAATTTATTACTTGTTGGATAAATTTATAAATACTTAATTTTCCTAGGTTATCACTTGATTCATTGTCATCCTACATTATCTCGCATTCGTTCACGTATGTTTAAATCAATTCCCGTAAATGCTACGTCGAATAATTCCTCTTATCGTAAATCATTACCATTTCCAGTGCTCGTACTTGGTTATGAGTTATGAAATTATAATTCTCAAGATTTTCTTGGTCGTAGTATAATTCTCTTATTCCTCGATGGCTCGTAAAATAATATCATTTGGACTATTGGTTTTCTTCGAAAACTCACGACTTTTGCATACACTCATTTAGTACGTATAACCACAATATGGACTCGGAAACTTAAATTAAAAACTCGTATATGGTGTGGTCACAAAAGTTTTTATTTTCCTGCAAGACTACTATTTATAAAGGTCTTTTACCGATGTCAAAAATTCGGGTTTTTACATCCCCCCTCTTTTTCAAACATGCCCACATTACCAATGAATGGCATGCCTATGATGCCTGCATAGAATTTAAATGCACAATTTGCTAATATGTCATTTGCACAAAATCCTTATTATGCTGCATTCAATATGCCACAAATGCCATTTAGCATGCCTTACTGGTATAACATGTTTACACAATCTATGTCATATCATGTTAATCAAAATGTGCATGATAATTCTATAATTGATCATGGGATTCACAGTCAATCCCCTAGGACTAAGATTGATCCTCAATCACCTAAGTCTGGTGGTGGAAAGTCTAAAAAACCTAAGAAGAAGACTAACAAGGTAGGACCCAAGGAAACTTGGGTACCAAAATCAACTTGATTTGATTTTGATGTGTGCAGGGAAACAGAAAGAGTCTATGGTATCTAGATAGTGGATGCTCAAGGCACATGACTGCAGACTCTACCCTGCTCACTAAGTTCAAGGAGAGAGCTGGGCCAAATATTACTTTTGGAGATGACAGCAAAGGGTATACTGTGGGATATGGCTTGATTTCAAAAGACAATGTCATCATTGAAGAAGTTGCTATAGTGGATGGACTCAAACACAATCTTTTGAGTGTCAGCCAACTATGTGACAAAGGCAACTCTATAAATTTCAATACCGAAGCCTGTGTTGTTACCTGCAAGGAAAATAACAAAGTGGTTCTCACTGGAGTGAGAAAATGAAATGTGTACCCAGTTGACTTCAACTCATCTAATGCATATTCTATTACTTGCCTTTTCAGCAAAACAAGTCAAGATGAAAGTTGGCTGTGGCACAAGAAGCTATCTCATCTGAACTTCAAGACTATGAATGAATTAGTCAGGAAAGACCTAGTAAGAGGCATTACTCAAGTTGAGTTCCCAAAGGATGGATTGTGTGATGCTTGTCAAAAAGGGAAACAAATTAAAGCATCATTCAAAAGAAAGCTTGAATCAACAATTGAAGAACCACTACAACTGTTGCACATGGATTTATTTGGACCAGTCAATGTGTTATCAATTTCAAAAAAGAGATATTGCCTAGCTCAAAGTTCTCTTGGATATATTTTCTTAAATCTAAAGATGAAGGTAGTGGTATCATTATCAATCATATAAGGCAAGTCAACAATCATCCTGATCTCAAGGTTAGAAGAATTAAGAGTGACAATGAAACCGAGTTCAAGAATTCGGCTATGAGGTCGTTTTGTGAAGAAAATGGAATCATGCATGAGTTTTTAGCAGCAAGGACTCCACAACAAAATGGAGTAGTGGAAAGAAAGAACGGGTCCTTAATTATAGCTACAAGAACCATGTTAGAGAAATCAAAGTTATCAACATATTTCTGGGTTAAAGCTGTCAATACTGCATGTTACAGTCAGAACATTTCTTTGGTCAATCAAGCAAAATACATGACTCCTTATCAATTGTTCAAGAACAGGAATCCAACACTAAACTTTCTTCATGCCTTTGGCTGCAAATGCTATGTTCTAAAGAATGAAACTGAGCAACATGGAAAGTTTGATGCCAAAACAGACGAAGGTAACGAAGGTATCTTTATTGGATACGCAGTTGGTAAAGCATACAGAGTCTACAATCTAAGAACCAACATTGCTATGGAATCTGCACATGTTGTGTTTGATGATAAGAAGATTGAAGGACTACAAGATGAAGGTTTCCATGAAAGCCTCAAATTTGACAATGTTGAGATAAACTGTGATGAAAGTGACGATGAAAGTGATCAAGAAATAATTTGTAAGGAATATACAGAAAGTGTTGGATTTTAATCGCAGCGGAGGCATGGTAAAACACTTTTACACATATAAAATCCAAATAAAAGCATATAAATCGTGATGAAAATATATGAATCAATTACTAACCTTTAATAGTGATCCAAAAGCAACGATCGGAGATCCTTAGCAGCTGCTCCTCAAACGTGAAGCACTCTACCGGTATCCACCAAGAAAACGACGTTAAGGAGGAGGAGGAGGTGGAGAGAATTAGGTTTTCTAAAAACTTTTGGGTTGGGGTTAGAATAAAAATAGGGTTTATAATAGTATATTTATAGGCAAAATTTTCAGCTGAAATTTTCCCATAAAATATTATTATTATTAACCCATTTATTATTCTCATTAATAATTAAAACACCTTTTAATTATTAATCCTTTTTCTAAACACTTTATAAATAATTCTCTCTCTTGATTTAATTTCCAAAAATTAAATTCTTAATTAATAATATTAAGAACTTTTCTTAATTAATTTATAATCAATTAAATCTCATTTAATCAATTATTAAATTTGCCAATTAATTATTTATTTCATAAATAAATAATTATCAGCCATTATTAATTAATTCCTCCACCATTAAATCATTCTCTTTTTATCGCGTGACCCTGTAGGTTCAATATTAAGCCGGTAGTAGAAATAAATAATAATAAAACTATTTTATCATTATTTATATAAATTCTCCAATTTATTAAATATGATTAATTAATTAATCATATTTATTCTACATCGTGAGGGATACTTCTCAGCATATCGCGACTATCCGGATAATATGAATTCACTGCTTAGAATACCAAGAACCTATTCAGTGAATAGTTACCGTACAATAAACTCCTTCTACCCTACAATGTCCTGATTAAATACAAGGCATGGATCTTGTGTCAAGCCTATCTAATTTAATCACTTGCTTACCATTTACTATGCTTAGTTCTATGCAAATTAGAAACTCCTTTCTAATTTCATTCACTCTGGCCAGAGATTCCTGAACTAGCATAAGTGGATCAGCCTTAAACATTCGCTTCCTTCACTGGAAGGGGTAGATCCTTTATTGATCATACACTATCTTCGTGTACAAATTCCTATACCCAGTAGAGCCCTAATAATTATCCCTGGAGACTAAGAACTAAACCAAAGCATAGTTCAGTGTACACAAGATGACTATGATGACCTCAAGTCTAAGGATACTTGTACAACTATCACTATGTGAACAACTGCTGACACGTGAGTGAACTCCATCAGTTGTTCAGCTGTGCGAGTCATGTTCAGTGAACTTATTCTATAATAAGCACCTACATACTAGCTATAGTGTCACCACACAAATATCTATGAGAACAGACATCCTTCAAAATGAAGCAAGCATAGTATGTACCGATCTTTGCGGATTATTAATTACCAGTTAGTAATCCTATGACCAGGAACTATTTAAGTTTAGAGTTATCATCTTTTAGGTCTCACTATTATGATCTCATCATAATCCATAAAAGCTTTACTCTAAACTATGGTATATCTTATTTAAACACTTAAATAGATAGAGCCCGTAATAAAAATAAAACAAGTCTTTTATTAATATTAATGAAATCAAAACAAATTACATAAAAGTTAATCCCTAAATCCTAATACATGATTGGACTTAGGACATATTCCTTTCAGAAAGATCAACAAATGAAGCACGAAATTCTACATCTGTCGAAAGACATTGTGCATCATCTGTTGGCAGACAAACTGTATCATCCATCGAAAGACAACATTCAGCATCCGTTGAACCCCCAATAGAAGCTGAAAGTCATTCTAGATCACAAACTGAAAGAATTCCAACCACAAATCAAAGATCCATAAACTCAGGGGGAGTTTCTTCGAATCAAAACTCAATCACACATCATGACAACTACGAGGCCTCTTCATCTAGAGTTAATCTACCACAACAAAGGGAATGGACTAGTGATCACCCATTTGAATTGATTATTGGTGATGCATCTTCAAGAGTGCAAACAAGGAAAGTAACTCAAGATGAATTATATTCAGCAGTTTTCTGTCTCAGGAAGAGCCAAAGAAGGTAGAAGAAGCTTTGTTGGATCCTGATTGGGTTTTAGCTATGCAGGAAGAGCTAAACCAATTTGAAAGAAATAAAGTGTGGAAGCTGGTACCCAAACCTAAAGGCAAGAATTCTATTGACACCAAATGGGTATTCAGAAACAAGATGGATGAAAATGACATAGTCATAAAGAATAAAGCTAGATTGGTTGCTAAGGGATACTGTCAACAAAAAGGAATAGATTTTGATGAGACGTTTGCTCCTGTTGCAAGACTTGAAGCCATCAGAGTTTTTCTAGCCTATGCAGCCCATTCCAAATTCTAAAATCTATCAAATGGATGTCAGAAGTGCATTTCTAAATGGAGATTTGAAGGAGAAAGTCTATGTCAGTCAGCCTCCAGGTTTTGAAGACCCCAACTTTCCAGATTATGTCTACTATCTTTTGAAAGCACTTTATGGATTGAAGCAAGCACCTAGAGCCTGGTATGACACTTTGTCAAAGTTCCTTTTAGAAAATCATTTCACAAGAGGTACGGTTGACAAAACTCTTTTATTTAGAAATGTTAATTAATCTAGTATACTTGTTCAAATTTATGTAGATGATTTTATATTTGGCTCCACACATGAGAAACTTTGCAAAATGTTTTCCAAATTGATGCTAAGTAAATATGAAATGAGCATGATGGGATAACTAACTTACTTTCTTGGTTTACAAGTTAAGCAATTTAGTGATGGAATAATCATTAGTCTAACCAAATATATTCATGATCTTTTAAAGAAGTTTGACTTAATGGATTGCACATCTGCAAAAACTCCCATGGCCACTGCCACTAAACTTGAATTGGACACTACTAAAAAGTCTGTGGACATTTCAAGCTATAGAGGCATGGTTGGCTCACTTTTATATTTGACAACAAGTAGGCTAGATATAATGTTTGCTACTTGTCTTTGTGCTATATTTCAAGCTAATCCTAGAGAATCTCATTTGATAGTTATTAAGAGAATTTTCAGATTTCTCAAGGGTACACCAAAACTTGGCATTTGGTACCCTAGAGATTCTGGCTTTGATCTAATTGGTTATTCAGATGCATATTATGTAGGATGCAAGATAGAGAGGAAAAACACAACAGACACATGTCAGTTTGTAGGAAACAAGCTTGTGTCCTAGTTTAGTAAGAAACAAATGGTTGCAGGATGCTCAATCTCAGTCAATTACAATGAATGAACTCCTTGTAGACCAATTAGATGGCCTTGCAAACATTACCAAACAGTTACTCACAACTAACATGTCCAATCAGGATTAGCAGGCTATCTTGTTGTCATATAAAGAAGATTGTTGATGAAGCTGAGCAGGATGGGAATGTGGATGCTTGGCTATCTAAGGATTTAGTTTTATTTATGGATGAGGTCTTGGCTAGATTCAGAGAATAATATGTCACCATCATAGGAAGTAATGCCAAGGCTCTCATTCCACAGAAAGTATATGATGCTATTAAAGAGGTCTGTTAGGTCACACAACACTGTAGAAGGGGGTTGAATACAGTGTTTAATACAATCAAATCGATTTCGAACACAAGTAACAGTAAACAGATATATTCAATATAATAAACTCTGTTACAATGGAATTGTTCTCTCTCAGTGATGAACAAATATCACGAGAGCTGCTAGGTTACAACGTATGATCTTCTCGATAATGATAACACCTATAGTGTAAACCTATGTCCGTGTTTATATAGTACACAGTTACAAGATAACTTTTAATTGATATGGAATATAATTTTGTCTCCCAAAATATATCAATTAGATATCTTATACAATTCTTTCAGTCCTCTAACTCTTTCCATGCATATCTTCTTTTGTATTAGTCTCGATCTTCTTTCCTGTAAATCAGCTTCCTTCCTTAACTGTAAGTCTTCCCGTACTTAAGTTCTGATATCTATCTTCTGATATTTATCTTCTGATAACCTAAGTTCTGATATCCTTAAGTTCTGATATCCTTAAGTTCTGACTTCCAGTCAGTATTGATTCCAGTAAGTACTGATATTTCCTATTTGTTAAGATCTGAAAACTAAACATGAAACATATTAGACATGACATCTCAAATATATCTAACAATCTCCCCCAACTTGTAAATTATGCAAAATATACAAGTTAATAGATTTGATGATATCAAAAACATTTAAGTTCAAATGCAATAAGAGTTTAATAAGACTATTAACTACAACTTACAGTCCTTGTAGCTTTACCAATATCAATGGATCAATCTGAATCCATAATGATTCTTAACAAAATCTTTTACCAGCTTATCTTCAGCTTTTCTCAAAACTTCAACTAACTGTGCTTTGACCTGCATCGGTTCTTCATCTTTACTATCACCAATTTGATAAATGGCTGTTCTTAGAGCTTGAATTGATGTTCTTTCAAGTCCATCACCAAGTCTGATAACTCTAGGATGTGAAAAGTTTTTATTATAACATAAGCATCTTCCTTTCAGAATAACTTCCACCTTGGTAGAATTCTTCAGCATAGGAATTTCTCTTCCATCCCCTTCAGTAATCATTGGTATATACTGAGAAGTCTTTGTACTGGAGATTCTAAAAAGATCTCTTATAGCCTTCAAAATGTATCCTAACCATCTACTTGTAACATCAGATTTTACTTCCAGAAGATAGTGAATATGTTGAAGTTCTCTGACAGACTTCTTTAGCACGTCAGTATCAGCTAGTCTGTAAGTTAATCCATCATTGAGAAATAAAATCAATTTCTCCTTTAGATTATCCTTATCATGAGCATCTATCACAATTTGAGCAGACAACACTTTGTCAAGGTGCTTTTGTTTGATTTGTTCATATGGTTTGTCTGTCAACATGAAAGGATCTCTTAGAGTAACTTCTACTCCTGGTTGTATCTTTTCTTCATCAGAACCTAATCCAGCTCTATCTCTAGGTTGCTTGGCTCTCAACCCAAACATTGCGAGTTGATTAATCATAAGATTGGATTTTGGTTCAACTGGAGTAGCTTTCTTCCATAACAGCTTCTTCTTATCAGCAATTGCCATCTTTTTTAAATCAACTTGATCAGAATTTGTTGTTTCTTCTGTAACTTGTTGTTCTTCATTCTGAACAACTTGAGCAGTGTCAGAGGTTATTTTAGATTCTTCAATTATCTTTCTTCTCTTTAGAATTTGAACAGTTTCATTTTCTATCAAATCATCATCATGCATTGTAGTTTGATAGACTGGAACGGAAGAACTTATCTTTTTCTCAATATTTAAAGGTTCACCAACCTTTTCTTTTCCCTTTGACTTAGGATCAATCTCAGTTTGTGATCTAGTCTTGAACTTTGAAGTCTCAGATTTTGACTTTTCCTTGATCACAATGCCTTTTTCCTTAGGCCTTGGAGGTTTCTTTGAATGAGAAGCTTTAGACTTAAGATTTGTCTTCTCAGCAACAAATCTAGCTTCTTCCTCCTTGAGCGTTTCCAAATCTATTCCTGGATTTTGTTTCAGAAATAATCTTCTAGCTATCTCCTCATCAAGTGTCTGGATTTTAGGATCTTTGTAATAAACAATAGTCTGCTTCCCCTTTAGCTTCAGAGTTTGTAAAAACTTCTGAGAGTCTTTAGATCCTGACTGAATTAGAATATTAGAACTTGACATCAGACTTTGCTTATCAGAACTTGACTTGTTCTGTGAAGAAGACTTGCTAACATCAGAAATTACTTTCTGTGAAGATTTTCCTTTAACTTTTCCTTGACCTCTGCTCTTATCAGAGTTTCCCTGGTCATCACCTTTATCATCCTTCTTCTTTAGTATTTGAGTAGGTGAACATTTGGACTTAACTACCTTCTCCCCTTTTTTGGCATCATCAGGAAGTAAGAGAGAAAGAAGAAGTTCAACTGAAGATTGGATTTCATCCATTTGAGCTTTCCGAGAAGCTTGGTTAGCCAGAACCTCATCAATTTGGGCCTGTTGCTTCTCTTGAATCTTCTCAATGGCTTTAATTTTCTCAAGAGTAGGTCTGATATATCTATTCTTGTCAAGCTTGAGCTGTAGATCTAGCTTCTCAGCATGTTCCTTTAGTGTATCAACCTTTTCATGAGTAGAAGAATGTAGACCTTGAAGATGTTTGGTAGACAGATCAGTGATCTTGAGTTGTGTCTTTAAATCAGCATTTGTGAGCAACTCATCAGCTTTAGCAATATGCTCTGTCAGAATGTTAGAGCTTGGAATGAAATTAGTGTCATTCCCCTTCTTGGTCCACTCCACACCTCTGTGAGTATCCTCCCAAGAAATAGGTGATTCTTTTTCAAGAAATTTCTTCATCAATTATTCCTTGCCCAGAATAGGAACTAGAGTCTCAACAGAAACACTGTCTTCAGAACTTGAGGATGACTCATTATGTTCAGACAGCACAAGAGTGTGTGAAGCAACTGGAGATTCGGGAACAACTTCATTTAAATTTTGAGCATCAGAATTTATCTCCAGAGCTGGTGTGGTTGGTGTAGATGGTATCTCGGCATTTAAGATTGGAGAGTTGAATATAGATGGCCGAGCTTCTGTAGATGGAGCTTTCAGATAAAGAACATTTGGTATATTCAAATTGTGAATATCTATCTCAGAGTTTTCAGTTTGTTCTTTAGCATCATCTGTAGCTTTAATAGGAAAGACATGAGGGGTAACCACTGTATCATTAGTAGTTTTGCCGGCTTGAGCTGGAAGAGCTTCAATGATAATTGGTTCTTATGAAATCAGAGATTCATGATCCCCTTCCTCAGCTTCTTCAGTATCTTCTGATGGAGCCTTAGCCAAATACCTCCTAGCCTTCATTTTCTTCAATCTCCTTGCCAATAAAGGAGTTGTTTCAGCAGCAACAGAACTTACTGATTTCTTTCTTTTCAAAGTATCAGTACTTTGAGTTGCTGTTTCTTTCTGAGAAGTAAAATTCTCAGCTTCAATTATCACAGGTTCTGATGCATTAACCTGTGCTTCAACTAATTCTCAATTTATCACAATTTATTAATGACCATAATTTTAATCAAAATATTCATCAAAAGATATAGTTCAAATAGATGAAGGAAAGATTGACAAATTTCAATTAGAACATTCACAGTCACATAATATGAGAGAAACAGAGACTAAATCTTACAATCAAAGGAAATTTCATTAATATATCAAACGAGTACATTCCATGAAATTTATAGATTACATGCAAAAATTACAAGATAGTCCTAGTCTAAGATGTTTAACATCAAAAACCTTGGTCTAAGAAGTATGAAAAAACTGACGGTGAAGAGATACAGATGGATGACATTTAATTCTTCTTCCTACTTTCAATAAAGAGAACATCAAGACGAATGATTTTCTCATGTTGTTTAAGAATGCGGAGATGAAATTGTCTTTGAAAAGATAACAGATCATTTTTAATGTTGTCTGGAAGTTGAATCCAGATGTAGTATGGAATGTTGTTGATAGGATATGAAGTCGAAATTCCATTTCTGAAAATGGTCACAATGTCTGTGCCATAGCAGTAAAACCAACTAAAATGTGCCATTGTCTGAGAGAAATGAAAAGATGTGATTTTACTAAAGGATGAGAAGTTATTTAAATAGCCAATGTAATACCAAGGGACACGAGGAATATTTAGCGATTAAGAAAAAATAATGATGCCTCATCTCCCTAGACCGATGTGTAATAATAACAGTCAGTAAAAAGTTAAAACAGGGGTTTAATGGGCACGGGAAATAATTAACAATTACTGTGCACATGTAGTTTTTCAAGATAAACACGTTTACCACTAACCCTTAATGATTATGACTGTTTTTATCTCACCTAAATATTCTGATTAGATATGACTATTTCAGTCTTTACCGCCAATAAGTCAAGTAAAGAATAATGCCTCGTAAGCATCAAGGATTCCATCAGGATTTAATATCATAACTTAGCTTATATCAGATTTTAACAGTCATCAGAATATGGCTGATCAACTCAAAAAGTGAATATCTTTTTATGTGATTCTTCATACAAATACTGACTTGATTCTTCAGAGTTGAATTATCAGAACTTCCATCAGAACTTGTCCTCAGAATTTATGCAAATGACACTTTATTGTTTGTCAAAAACAACTTAATCACCACAGGTAATTTTCATCATTCATATGGAGTGAAAGTGTGTGCATTCAGCAGAATATCAGATAAAGATCAAAGTCTGATAAACTTCAGCACATCTTAGAAATAAGGCATAACTAAGAAAAGTGCTTAAAATCTGTCATCAATCATGAAGTCTACTCAAGAACAAATTTATGCAAGAATCCACCTCAACTATTTGTGCTCATTTTATGCATGTTTTGAAATTCTTTTTACAGTGGCTTCTGTAAGTCATATGTCATAGCCTATTTGTATATTCGAGGATTCAACTCAACTCAAATAAGAATGTAATAAGTAAATAGTGGATCGACCGTCAGAGAGATCTCGCAAAGTAATATCTGTCAAAGGATTCAGAAACAAGGTTCATCTACAGACTTGAGGAGTTAATTCACTGGAAGAAGTTCAAGAAGTTGATCATGCCTCAGTGATATAAATCAAGATCGTGGATTTAATCAAGTGACAGAGATCTCGTCAGAGTATCATTAATTACAAGGATTTAATCTGAAGAAAATCAGAGTATCAAAGTCAACACATGAAGAAACGTCACGGAAGTTAGTCACTCATGAACCAGACAGTACATCGAGTGTCAACGTTGAAGTGGTGGAATTGATTCATAATTTTCAGTGATTTTCAGAAGATATTCAGAAGAATGGATGCTGCTCAGGGTTAGTATTAATTCTCTATTAATTAATTAAGTCATATAATTTAATTAAGTAAATAAATTATATCTGCAAAGATTAATTTATTGATTAATTAAATTAATTGATTAATTAATTCAGAATTAATTTTAGGAATTTTCAGAAGTTTAATTGGATTAAATTCAATCTTAAATCAGCAAGACAATTGAAAATGAACTAGCATGACAATCTGGATTGTCATACCGATTGTCATGCCAAGTCATTTCAATTGTCATACCGAAAGTTACACTAGGAAGGAGATTGTCATGCCAGTTCAAAAGATTGTCCTACCGATAGTCATGCTGGTTCAAACGATTGTCTTGCTAGCTCAAAAGGATAGTCTCACCGATTGTCATACAAGCTTAAAGGATTGTCATTCCAATTCAATTAATTCGGCTGTTGATAAATAGAAGCAGAAGTCATTCAACTCAATCATCCATCCAACAGAAAAGAAGTCAAGGACATACAGAGAGAAAAAGCAGCCAAATATTTCATCTTATCTGCTAATTCAAGATCACAATTTCTAGTTTGTAATGTTAAATCCAATCAACTAGAAATCATTCTCTTGTTCTTGTGTAACAATCTAGCGGATCAAAATCCCTAGAACTTAATCTCAAATCGCTTTTAGCATTTGATTCTAATTATTGCAAAAATAGAAAAAGTTCATGTCGAATTTATTCTAGATTTGTGATAATTGATTTGAGATTAATACCTTGTAATCGATACAGTTGTTGTAACACCTTTCAAGTTTAATAATATTTTTATTTAACTTGAATTTTGTTTCACATTTTTTATTCCGCATTTATTCGATTATTCGGTACCGTTTGTATTCAACCCCCCTTCTACAAACACACTGGGACCTAACAATTGGTATCAGAGCCTTCTGATTAACGAACAAATCAAGATCCTAGACTTTTGTGATTTTTCAACTCCTTGAATTTTTATTTATTCAAAAATTCATAATGACTTCACATAAAGTTGGAACCGTTAAAATTCCACAATTTGATAAAGAGAATTATATCATGTGGAAGAAGAAGATGCTATTATTTTTACAAGTTGCAAATCCCAAATATTCAAACTTGTTAAAGAAGGGTATAAAAACTCCGATGGTTATTGAACCGGAGGTAATAATAGATGGTGTGATGACTACTGAAGCTAAAACCTATCCAAAAGAGCCTGAAGATTTTACTCCTGCTGAGAAGGAAGAAGCCTCCTTGGATGCCAGCCTTCAATTAATATTAATTGATTCCCTTGATCCCTTGATGAACAGACATGTGATGAACTGTAAAAATTCTAAACACATGTGGGAAACTATTGAGGTGATTAATGAAGGCACAGAGGAAGTTAGGGAGAACAAGTTGGAAATCCTAACCTCTGAATATGAACATTTCAAATCAAATCCAGGAGAAGGAATTACTGAAGTGTTTGAGAGGTACAATGCGTTGATCAACAACCTGAACATCAATGGAAAGTATTATTCAATCAGGGAGGTCAACAAAAAGTTCCTTTTAACACTGCCAGCTCATCTTGAACATAGAATCACTGCCATTAGAGAAGCTAGAGATCTGAGTGAGATTTATTTGGACAAGCTCTATGGAGTGTTAAAAACCTATGAGTTGGAGCAGATTCAACAGAAGGAAGTCTACGGGAAGGATAGAATGGTCAGCACATCTACTGCACTTGTAGCTGAAGGTCAACAACAACAACAATCTCAACAGTTAGAAAGAATGGTACAGTTTTCCAAGGGTGAGGAAAATGAGTTAGTAGCAGAATATGCTCCTCCTACTACAAATCAATCAAGTGATGATTTTTATTCCTTGGAAGAGCTGGAGCAATTGGAAGATGAATCAATGGCCCAAATTGTCAAGAGATTCTCCCATGTCAGATTCAGGAGGAATCCCAAGCTTAAGTACAAGTCCAACTACAACAAATTCCAGAAAGGTGGATCTTCATCCTCTATCACCAGCAGTGGTGGGTACAAAACAGGGATGGTTGATCGAAGCACCATTAGATGCTATAACTGCAATGAGTTGGGACACTTTGCCACAGAATGTAGGAAGCCAAAGCAAGTAAGAAAGAACTCTGAAAGGGCTTATCTGGCAAAGGGAAGAAGCTGGGATGATACTGACAGTGAAGATGAAGATGAAGGAAATATTGCTCTTATGGCTATTGATGGAAAAGCTTCATCGTCAAGAATAGAGGTAAAACTTTCTGATGCTGAAATGGTTTATCATCTAAGAGGTAACTTAGATTGTGCACGTCGTGATAATGAACTGTTAAGTTTAAAGATCACAGACCTTGAGAAAGAGGTCAATGAATTAAGACTTGTGCATATTAATCAAGACAAATTAAAAGAACAGGTATCTTTTCTAGAGAATAGAGTTGACTGTTATAGAAAACTCGAAACTATTCTCAAAGACAAGATCACCGGTCTTGAGACTAAGGTTAGAGCCTACTTCAATTCTTGTTCGAAGGCTAAAGAGTTCTACAGTAAGCAAGCTGTTAATCAAACATCTGGAATAGGATATGATTACAATGCTGCTATTGGAGAATTAGGCATAAACTCCCCTCCTCATGTCTGTGCTAAAGGGAGGGAAGTACCACATGTGCTTAAGGGTGTTGATGAACCCCTCTATAAAGCATCAATTGCTGAACCATTTGATGCGACCTCTTCTGTTATTCAAGAAGAAATATGTGCTGAGGATCATGCTTATGAGAAGATTGTTTCCAAGTCAAGTGAGTCGAAAGTTCCAGTCAAAGTTGTGAAAGCAACTGAGACTAACTCAGACACACATGAGTTGGATAACAATAATGCCATGTCTACCATGCATAAATTACCTGCTGTTAATTACTCTCATAAAGCATGTGGTGTTGCTAATTGTATGTCTTGTGCTTTTAATATGATGTATGCTTATTTTAATGGTAAGCATGTGTCTAATGATAAGACTACTCCTCGTCAGCATGTGAATAACAAGAAGCATGATAGGTCTAAGACTGCTAGTCCTTCTAAGGCTAGAAAGGAGACATTTGTGCCTAAGCTTAAACAGAAATTTGTTAAGGCTGTTTACAAGGTCAAATGTTCAGTCATTGAGAAAGTTGAGACAATTAAAATTAAAAATGTTGTTTTGTCTGACAAAGGACAGTTCTACAAGTATGCCGGGCCCAACCAAGTTTGGGTTCCGAAGAAGGTCTAATCCATTTGAAGTGCAGGGCAGTATACAGGTGTAACCGGTAGTGTGGATTCTTGACAAGTGGATCATCAAGACATATGACCGGAGATAGAGCCCTGCTATCAAATGTGGATTGAGAAAGCTGGCCCCCATGGTTACCTTTGGAGATAACAGCAAAGGTTTATCTGAGGGATATGGCTGTTTGCAAGCTGGGAATGTTATCATTGTAATTTTGTATATTGTGCTAGGTTATTATCAGGAAGCAGTATCTAACATATAGCACCACTGATGAGACTTGAGAATATTACGACATATCAGACACCTGCTGCACATTACACTTGGAATTGTACTCTAGTAAGATGTGTACAAGTGTACTCCTGTTTGGTGAGTCAAAAGAGGAAGTCAGTGCACCACAGTTCATGGACTTTGCAGCTGCAGATCTATTGGACTATGCAATCTCTTCTTCACAATCTCACTTTAGGTTGGTATGAACTAGTATACTGCTCAAGCAATCGTCAAGGACATGGTATGGCACTCTAACAGAAGTTGTAATTTTATATGAACTAGTAGAGTCGTCATATTTATAACTATCTTATCACTAAGCACAATCATATTGTTTTATATGTGCAGTGATATATTGATTATACAACATAACAATTAGTATCTAAAGTACTTGACAAGTATCGGTCAATGATATCTTGTTAACATTATGTTGCAGATATTTGTAAGCTTTTGATATGAATGAGAATTACTTAGACTTTACCCTAAGTGATCAATATTTTATCAAAAACTCATTCATATTGAAAAACAAAATCAAACTTCTTTCTACATTAGTGATTTCTTATTTCATGTAAAATCTTTTGAAATCACTATTGTAAATCATTTTCTCTCTATTACCATATGTTCTGTGTTACAGGTTCAGTCTCCAATGACTTTCTTTCATTGACAGTCATGAGGTTGAAAACCCACAACGTCTATCCCAGACTGTAAAGACAAACACAAAAACAGAACCAACCAACACTCTCTTACCACTAAATATAGTATGAATGAGCGTGAGGGAGATAGTGCCTAGTGCACCACATAAGGAAGGTTCTGTAGTCAACCCAGTGGCTTTGTCTCATACATAGATGAGTAGTATTTAAACCGAGACAACTGCTAGCCCCCATACATCTTCTCAAAAAGATGTAATGGCTGAAAAGGCACAAAAACAGTTACTAGATTCATTCTCTCAACAGGGTGCATCTATTGAATTTTGCCTGTCGGCCAAGGTATCCAATGTAGTGTCACCACTTCAAACATAATCAATTCTTGATGCACAACGAGAGGTTACACACACAAAGGATGAGTTGACGGAAACAAGAGTTTCGACCATTTTAAGGTCAGATTCGATTGTTCAAGGTTCGTTAGTGGACCAATTGCCTTTATAGGTGTTAGGAGAGGATACTGATCCAAAAGCCATATGTCAGTGGTCAGTGTCTACCTCCCCAGGCTTAAATCCCCTGGATGCATCTGCGGATAGTGGATCTGACATAGGCGCAGATCGGCAACTTGTTGACAATGATTCAGATATTACCTGATAAGTCACAAGGAAATGTCTTCACAGATATTAGAAGGGAACTTTGATCTTTATGCTAAATTCTTTGGATCAATGTTTACCTTCCCAGAATTCAAATCTGGAACCCTAAAAGGGAAACTAGCAACTTGTAAATTATGACTCAGATTCATCTGACGAGTTTAACAAGGATGGGGAATTGTGAACTCCCATTGCACCACCTGTGACCTCCTTAAGGATGGCTAAGGTGATTTTCCGTGCAGGTACAGCTGGATTATGGAGCTATGAGAGAAGAGTGATACACTTGTGAGAATGAGTGTAAACACGAGTGGAGAGAAGAGTGAAACACATGTGAGGTACACTAAACAGAATCACACACTCACAGTGAGGAAGAAAGAGAAACTACTTGTTATTTCTTTTCCAACCAAGTGAAATATGAGAACTCCTTCAGACGATGACATACATTCCTTCTTTAAGGGGGAGATAAAAGCTTAAGTAATAGTTTGGAGGATTCCTCAACTAAGGGGGAGAAATAGCAGGGAGGAAGAAAAAGATCATATGTACACTACACAACACCATTGTTGTTTGTAACTACGGATCCTATTGTACGGGAGAGGTGGTAAACACAAGGTGATTTCCTAGTAAGGGAAGAAGCTGTTAGGGGAGTACCATTGGTTTTTATCTGCGGATCCTATTGTACGGGAGAGGTGGTAAAACGAAGGTGATCTTCTTTAATCAGTTGATTCTCATGGGGGAGAAGCAAGAGATATGGGCTTCTCAACAGGAAATGTGGTTGTACAAATGAAGATGGAACTACTTGAAGATATGTTCAGTCTAGAGGAACATCTACTTGGAATCTAGAAAATGTTAAATCTAGTCCAGAACTGTTAGGAATATATGTGCATTAGTTTGATGATATGTTTAACAAAACACTTAAGTAGAAATTTAGTGTCTGTAGCCTCAACGGATAAGACCACTTTGGCTATCCGTTGATGGTGTAGCTTTACTTAGAAATAAGTCTAGTATTGTAGCATATTTCAGTCTCTGTATTTAAAATTGTAATTCTTAGAAGTTGAGAGAAACTATGAGTCATGTTGACTACTAGATGATATGCAGATAGGAAGGCCAATTGTAAATATTTCATGCCTTGTAATTTTGTATAAATGAAGTGGTATCAACGGATGACTTAAAAGACCTTCAACGGATGAGAAGCTAAGCTTCAACGGATGTCTCTAAAGCTTCAACGGATAACATCCTTCAACGGATGAGAGCATCAACGGATGAAAGCTTCAACGGATAACATCCTTCAACGGATGAAGTCATCAACGGATGAAAGCTTCAACGGATGTTCTGCTAATCAGCCGTTGATAAGTGGTAGTTGTACCTACAAGCAGAGGCACGTGGGTTGACAGAGAAAACTGAGATGTGGTAGCCGAATTTCAGGATCAACAGAAAAAGCAGCCGTTCTTCTTTTGTACAAAGTTGCAATAGTCAACAAAGTACTTGAGTGAACAGGAAAAGAAGCTAGTGAAGAACTTATTTTACTATTGTAATTTTATATTGTTTTTCACTTGTACACTTGGTAATATATATGAACCAAGAAGAAGCTAGTAATTAGATAGATTTTTCCAGAGCTGTTAAGAAATATCTTGAGAGAAAATTCATCTAGTTTGTACTAGGATGCAGCTGTGATCAACATTGTTGAACACAGATTTTCTAATATACCATCTCTGGTGGAACAACAAATCCACCAGAAAAGTTTTTAAGGTCTGTTGTGTTCTTTACATTTGTGCTTGAATATATATCTGTCTGTATTAGCTTAAAGCAATTCACACACTTGTTCTTCTTGAACACACAACTTTATAAACTGCTCAAAACTTGAAAAAGTTTTGAGATTTACATTCAACCCCCCTTCTGTAAATCTCATTGTTAGTCTTCTAGGAATAACAATTGGTATCAGAGCAGGCTCTTGACACACAAAGAGTTTAAAGATCTTGGAATCTAACAAAGATGAGTAAGAAGGATATTGGAGTAAAGATCCCAGTTCTTGACAAAGACAGTTATCACCACTGGAAGGTGAAAATGCACCTTCATCTACTCTCCCAAGATGAAGGTTATGTAAACTGCATTGAGAATGGTCCTCACATTCCCCACAAAGTAGCCACAGTTGCTACGGCCACAATTGCTGTTGGTCAATCCATTCCAAAACCCAGAGCAGAATGGACAATGGAAGACACAGAAGAAGTCCACAAGGATAAGAAGGCTATGAACATTTTGTTTAATGGTCTTGACAAGGATATGTTTGATAATGTGATAAATTGTTCAACTGCCAAAGAGGTTTGGGACACAGTTCAGCTGCTGTGTGAAGGTACAGAACAAGTAAGAGAGAACAAAATGCAGCTTCTCATTCAACAGTATGAGCACTTTCATTTTGAAGAAAATGAATCTTTAAATGACACATTCAATAGATTCCAAAAACTGTTGAATGGACTGAAGCTGTATGGTAGAGTGTACCAGGTGAAGGATTCAAATCTTAAATTTTTGAGATCCTTACCAAAGGAATGGAAACCCATGACTGTTTCCTTAAGAAACTCTCAAGATTATAAGGACTTTACTCTTGAAAGATTATATGGAATCTTGAAGACTTATGAACTAGAGTTGGAACAGGATGAGGTATTGGAGAGGGGGAGAAAGAAAGGAGGTTCAGTTGCATTGGTAGCTGAAAATGAGAAAGAATGCAGAAAAGAAACTGTGAGATCTACATCAAGCTCCAAAGATGGTGTAAGAAATCCAGAATCAGACAAGGGTAAAGGGCAAGTTGCTGAAAATGAAGACAACTCCAGTCAAGATGACTCTGATGGTATTGATGAGCATCTTGCATTTCTGTCCAGGAGATTTGCAAAGATGAAGTTCAGGAAAAACACTAGAGCCACTAAACCCCATAAGAACATGGTGGACAAATCCAAGTTCAAGTGTTTTAATTGTGGTATGAGTGGACACTTTGCAAGTGAGTGCAGAAAGCCAACCTCTGAAAAGAAGAAATTTGAACAAGTAGATTACAAAAAGAAATATTTTGATCTGCTCAAACAGAAGGAAAGGGCTTTCATTACTCAAGAAAGAGACTGGGCAGCTGATGGAGAAGAAGAGGATGAAGACATGGAATATGTTAACTTGGCTCTCATGGCTGATTCTGAGGAGAATGAAGTTAGTTCATCAAGCAACCAGGTAATTACTACTGATATAACACAGCTTACTAAAGAAGAGTGCAATGATGCTTTTAATGACATGTCTACTGAACTGTATCATTTGCGTGTATCTCTTAAATCTCTTGCTAAAGAAAATAGTAGGATTAAAGAGAACAATCTGTTTTTAAGTAATAGAAATGCTGTGTTAGAAGATAAGTTAATTGACCTAGAAAAGACTAAGCTGCATTGTGTATCTGTTGAAAATGAACTAGCTGAATCTATTAAGAAAGTAGAAATACTTTCCAATCAATTAGAGAAAGAGCAAGAGGTGATTAAAGCCTGGAAAACATCTAGGGATGTAAGTGCTCAAATTGCCAAAGTCCAAGGAATTGAATCATTCTGTGAAACTGCCTGGGATAAAAATAAAAAGAAACTGGAATTAATTGATGGACTGTCAACGGATGTGGAATCAACGGATGATGAAAGTTATCCGTTGAAGGAAGAAAAGGAACATCCGTTGAAGGTTCCTCAATTAAAACAGGCAGATGTTTCTAAAAGAGAAAATCTAAAGAAACTCAACAAAAAGTTTGGTTCAACTTCAAAGAACTTTGTCAAAGAAGGAGCAAGCACATCCAAAGATGTCAGAAAGGTGAATGTAGGGCACATGACCTTAGAACAGTTAAACAATAGGCTCAAGATGGTTGAGGATAAAAAGGAATCCAAAAGGAAATCCAACAGAAATGGGAAGGTAGGAGTTAACAAACATAACAATTACACACCTGACAAGTATGCTCCTAGAAAAAGCTGTGTGCATTGTAGTAGTGTTAATCATCTATCTGCTAACTGTAAATCTATTAAGAAATCTCCCATAACTGTACCCTCTTCCATGCCTAACATGTCTGTATCACCTCTACATGCTCTGCCTGTTATGTCTCAACAAAATCCTTATGCACATTTTGCAAACATGCCATATTTTAACAATTCTTATCTTGCTGCATTCAGTATGCCTCAATTGCCATACAATATGCCAATGTGGAATAACATGTATGCACAATCCATGCCTAATAATACTATAAATGTGCTGGATAATGTTGTGACTAACCCTACACCTCAACCAACCACATCTAAGACCAAGGTTGACTCAAACTCACCTAAGTCTAAAGATGCAGGAGGAATGAAGTCTAGGAGAAAGGCTAACAAGAATGGACCCAAGGAAACTTGGGTACCAAAATCAAATTGATTGATTTTGTGGTGTGCAGGAAAATAGAAGAAATCTATGGTACTTGGACAGTGGCTGTTCAAGACACATGACTGGAGATTTCTCCCTGCTCACAGAGTTTAAAGAGAGAGCTGGCCCCAGCATAACCTTTGGAGATGACAGCAAAGGGTTTACTATGGGATATGGCTTGATTTCAACAAGGAATGTCATCATTGAAGAAGTTGCATTAGTTGATGGTCTCAAGCACAACTTACTGAGTATCAGTCAACTATGTGATAGAGGGAATACAGTTTCCTTCAATTCTGAAGCCTGTGTTGTCACTAGTAAGAAAGACAACAAAGTGGTTCTAACTGGAGTTAGAAAAGGAAATGTGTACTTAGCTGACTTCAACTCTACAGATGCAGAATCTATTACTTGTCTTTTCAGCAAAGCAAGTTCAGTTGAGAGTTGGCTATGGCACAAGAAGCTATCCCATTTGAATTTCAAGACAATGAATGATCTAGTCAAAAAGGACTTAGTAAGAGGAATTCCTCTTGTTGAATTCTCAAGGGATGGTCTGTGTGATGCTTGTCAGAAAGGCAAACAAAGGAAAGCATCATTTCAGAAGAAGCTTGAAACAACAATTGATGAACCATTACAGCTGTTACATATGGATTTGTTTGGACCAGTCAATGTATTGTCAATAGCAAGAAAAAAATATTGTTTAGTGATTGTAGATGATTTCTCAAAGTTCACATGGGTCTGTTTTCTTGGATCAAAGGATGAAGCAAGTGAAATCATTATCAATCACATCAGGCAAGTCAATAATCATCCTGACTTAAAAGTAAGAAACATCAGGAGTGACAATGGAACTGAATTCAAGAATTTGACATTAAGGCTGTTCTGTGAAGAAAATGGAATCATGCATGAGTTCTCAGCTCCAAGAACACCTCAGCAAAATGGGGTAGTTGAAAGAAAGAACAGATCTTTAATTGAGGCTGCCAGAACAATGCTTGAAGAATCAAAGTTACCAACATATTTTTGGGCTGAAGCTGTTAATTGTGCCTGTTTCACTCAAAATATTTCTCTGATCAATCAAGCTAAAGGCATGACTCCTTATCAGTTGTTCAAGAAAAGAAAACCAACTCTAAACTTTCTTCATGTCTTTGGATGTAAATGTTTTATACTAAGGAATCAATCTGACCATAAAGGGAAGTTTGATGCAAAGGCTGATGAAGGAATATTTGTTGGTTATTCAGCTGGAAAATCTTATAGGGTCTACAATCTAAGAACCAACATTGTTATGGAATCTGTGCATGTTGTGTTTGATGATAAAAAGATTGATGGACTAACAGATGAGGAACATTATGAGAGACTCAAATTTGACAATATTGAAATATATTGTGATGATAGTGAAGAAGAGATTGATGGAGACGACACTTCAAAAGGAATACAAAATTTGCTCCTGGATAATGCACAAAATTCAGCATCCGTTGAAAGACATTGTGCATCATCCGTTGAAGTACTTAATGAAACATCCGTTGATCATAGCTCATCAACTGATAATCAATTTACATCATTAATTGATGGAACTCCAAGTTCCCTGCAAAGGACCAACAACTCAGGGGGAGTTTCAACTAATCAAAACTCTATCTCACATCATGACAATACTGAGATCACCTCATCTAGAGCTCATCTTCCACCTCAAAGGAAATGGACCAAGAATCATCCCTTTGAACTGATCATTGGTGATGCATCATCTAAAGTGCAAACAAGAAGAGCTACTCAAGATGAATGTCTGTATAGTAGTTTTCTATCTCAGGAGGAACCTAAGAAAGTGGAAGAAGCCTTATTGGATCCAGATTGGATATTAGCTATGCAGGAAGAGCTAAACCAATTTGAGAGAAACCAAGTTTGGAAGCTGGTACCCAAACCAAAGAACAAGAGTCCTATTGATACAAAATGGGTATTCAGAAATAAGATGGATGAAAATGGCATTATCATAAGGAATAAAGCCAGATTGGTTGCTAAAGGCTATTCTCAGCAAGAGGGAATAGATTTTGATGAGACATATGCTCCTGTTGCAAGACTTGAAGCTATCAGAATCTTTCTAGCCTATGCAGCCCATGCCAATTTCAAAGTCTATCAAATGGATGTCAAGAGTGCATTTCTAAATGGGAAATTAGAGGAAGAAGTCTATGTAAGTCAACCTCCAGGATTTGAAGATCCAAATTTTCCAGACTATGTGTATTATCTGTTGAAAGCACTCTATGGACTGAAGCAAGCACCTAGAGCCTGGTATGAAACATTATCAAAATTTCTTTTGGAGAATCACTTCACTAGAGGTACTGTTGATAAAACTCTCTTCTTTAGAAATGTTAATGGCTCTAGTATACTTGTTCAAATTTATGTAGATGACATAATATTTGGTTCTAAAGATAATAATCTTTGTAAGAAGTTTGCTAAGCTAATGCAAAGTAATTATGAAATGAGCCTAATGGGAGAACTAACCTATTTTCTTGGTTTACAAATTAAACAAGTTAGTAATGGAATTTTCATTAGTCAAACTAAATATATTCATGATCTTTTAAAGAAGTTTGACTTAATGGAATGTTCATCTGCAAAAACTCCCATGGCCACTGCCACCAAACTTGAATTAAATAAGACTGAAAGGTCTGTGGACATTACAAGTTATAGAGGCATGGTTGGTTCACTTTTATATTTAACTGCTAGCAGACCAGATATAATGTTTGCTACATGTCTGTGTGCGAGATTTCAAGCTGATCCTAGGGAGTCTCACTTAATTGCTATCAAGAGAATTTTCAGATATCTCAAGGGTACACCAAATTTAGGAATTTGGTATCCTAGAGAATCTGGCTTTGATCTAATTGGTTATTCAGATGCAGACTATGCAGGTTGCAAAATAGACAGGAAAAGTACAACAGGCTCCTGTCAATTCCTGGGAAACAAGCTTGTATCATGGTTTAGCAAAAAGCAAAATTCAGTCTCTACTTCTACAGCTGAGGCTGAATACATTGCTGCTGGAAGTTGCTGTTCTCAAATGTTATGGATGAGGAATCAACTCCTTGATTATGGACTTCATGTTGATAGAATACCTATCTTTTGTGACAACACAAGTGCCATAGCCATAACAGAGAATCCTGTGCAGCACTCAAGGACCAAGCACATTGATATTAAGTACCACTTCATCAGGGAGCATGTCATGAATGGTACAGTAGAACTACATTTTGTTCCAAGTGAACAACAAATTGCTGACATATTTACCAAGCCACTTGATGAATCAACATTCACAAGATTGGTAAGTGAGCTAGGTATGCTTAATTACTCTTAAAATTCATGTCTTCTTTGCAATTTGATGTGGAGCTTGAAATATATTAGTTGCTAGAACAAATTTGACTTTTAACAAAGTTTATTCCATCAACGGATGTTCCCTATCCGTTGAAAGTCAAAATTGCTCTATCAACGGATATTCATTATCCGTTGAAAGACAAGTATATCTCTGGAACTTTTATCCGTCAACGGATAAAGCTGAAGTACCTTTCAACGGATGACAATTTACATTATCCGTTGAAATGTCACATCAGACGTTTGAGGTGTTTCACAGCCGTTGATTCTATTTTCTTAACCGTTGATACCATACATACATCTGTATGTATTGGTTTTAAAGGTAGTTATTAGAATACTTGCAGTTTATTCTTAAACGGCTGAAATTCACCAACACCTATTTATTGATTAATCCTTTATTTATTTTTTTTAAAAGCATATAAGCCCTTCTGATTGTTCATTATTACTTTACGCTTTCTTAGAATTTCAAGCATTTACCATTTTCTCTCTGCAAAACCCTCAAGTTATTCTCTGCAATTTCTACTCACAACAATGGCACCAGTCGTGAAGATTATGTCTCAATCTGGGTTCATCTACGAGAAGAATAATTTCATAGCTCTGGTAGAGAAGAATGAAGCCCACTCAGATTATCACAAAATGATGGACTTCATCAAAAACTGTAAACTTAGCTATGCAATGCTGGAAGCCCCAACGATTTTCTGTGAAGTAGTTGAGGAGATTTGGACAACTGCTGAGTTCAACTCCATGGATATGACTATCTCCTTCACTCTCAAAGGTAAAAATCACTGTATAAACTGTGATGACTTACAAGCATGTTTTAAATTACCTGAGAACAATGCCATGACACCACACACTGATAGTGATGTATCCAGCATGTTAGATTCCATAGGTTACTCTCTTAACTCTGCTAATTTAGGGGGTATTAGACGAAAAGGCCTTAGGAAAGAATGGAGTTTTCTTGGGGATGCCTTCATAAAGGTTTTCTCTGGGAAAATTAGTAATTTTGATGCCATAACTTCATCTCTTGTTAACATGTTCTATATGCTTGTTTCTGATAGGTACTTTAACTTTAGCAACTATGTGATGCTAGAATTAGGTACTAGATTAGGTAACAAAGCTAATAGACCTAATAACATCTATTATGCTAGATTCTTTATGTTATTGGCTAACCATGTTGCTGAAGGTTTAGTCATAATCAATGAGAATAATAAACTCAAGTGCTGGGCACAAGAGAAAAGAGTTCTTGCAGACTTGAAGAGAATGGATCTTAACAGCAGTGTGCAATTGGTATATTTACCAATCATGAATGCACCCCAGGTAGGTGAGGTAATTGCTTCTACAACTCCTACTTCTTCCAACCCCTCTATTTCTTTATCTTCTAGTGTGGCCATGAAATCTGTGTCAATGCCCCAACAGATTTCTACCAAGGTCACCAAATCCAAACTTTCAAAATCCAAGACAAAGAAAACCACCTCTGTTGTTTCTCAAAAGACAACAGTTGTAACAACAACCATTAACCCTGAGGGAAGTGATCAGGGTGTGAGTGGTGAGGGGAGGGGTGAACATCAAAGAAACCCCCAGGATAAGGAAGGAGAGTTGAGTGCTTCCCAAGCTAGCCAAGCCCCAGTTTCTCAAAAAGCTGTGGTGGTTGAAAAGGTCTCTAGCACATCCCTAGTAGCATCCTCCCAAAAGGATGTTACTATTGAAAAGAGTTCCCATCCAGGAACACAGAACAAAAGAGGGAGGGACACTAAAGCCAAACACTCACCTACAAAAGCCTTTATTAGAAGAAAGAAGGCTAGAACCCAATCTTCTACACAGGGTGCACACACTGCACAGATACATCCATCTGTCTCTGTGCCTTCTCAAACTCAGTTTGATGTGACTCCAATAAATGTGGAGTCACAGCCCCATTCTCTCACAATAACTACACATCAATCACCAAATACTTCCTCACCATCTCTGGATGTGGATATGCTATTCCCATCAATTCCTGATTCTCCCTCTTTACAACTCAGGGAGAAGCCCCACTCAAATACAGGTGATCATCATCTTTTAGATGATTTGTTGGATCACCCGCAAATTCTTTCAGATATAATTGAAGGATCTGTATCAACACATATCAAATCAATCTATACAGATTCAACAGTTATATCACTTTCAATTTCATCTTCTTTTCCTTCTTCAATGGATATCACTCATCCGTTGACAAGTGGTTGCTCTTCAACGGATAAGCTTAACAGCAGTTATCCGTTGATAACAACAGTTTCAACTTCAACGGATATTCCACATCCGTTGATAGTCTCTACACAAATAACTGAAATGATTCCAAGTGTAGAAGACATGAATACTGTGCAATCACTTTTAGGATTGAGGGCAGGGAGTGAAAATTTGAGTGAGAGGCTGGGTTGCTCCCAGGCAAAAGGAGAGATTGAGAGCACAAAAATGCATGCTATTTCTTCCAGCATGGCAAAAGTCAGTGAGTGGAGTACCACCTTAGAAGGTGAAGGTGAGGGAGTGAGATGTGTGAGCCAGGGGGAGCCCCTGATGCAAGAACATAGAGAAAAAGAGAGAAAAGCAGGTACAGTTGATACAAGGGTGGAACCAGCCATTGCTCATGAGTCAATGATTGTGGATGATGCTGAAAAGGAAAGACAATTTCAGCAACATTACAAAGCTGTAATTGATAACATTTCCTTGGATGCTGACACTTTTACTCATCCTGTGACAGCCTATCAACTGTTGGCTGCTCAGGGCAATGAGGAGGCAGAGAGGACACTACATCTAGTGCACTCAACAGAATCTCTTCAAAGGGATAAAGCTGCTATTAACAGGATGCCTTCTACAGCTGGTGAGCCATCTGAGGAATTTGGAGTAAATTCTGATGATGATGACTCTATTTCTTCTGATGGAAGCATGAACATAGGGGGAGATGAAGACCCTAGTTCCATTCCTAATCTACCTGAATGGGCCCTGACTAAGGAGCATAGAACAGGTGAATTCAATGTCCACCTGGTCAAACAAATCATCACTATTCAACAGGCCATTCAGAACACTTCAAATGCAAATATCAAGGCTATCCTCCAAGCTCACCTGGACTCACTGCATCTCATGAAGTTGCAGAAAGTAAAGCAAGATATGAGTCTAAATGATCTCAGGAAAGATATTGCTGACTTGAAATCCTTCACTTCAGAAAAATTGGATTCAGTCATGCCCTATGGTACTTTGCAGGACTTGGTTTCGAGATTGAAAAAGGAATCAGTTACTGAACAAAGGCTGGCCAAGTTGGAAGACAGAGTTCAAGGAATTGAAGATTCTGTGGCCACCCTTCTTCTCAACCAACAATCTCAAACCAATCTCCTAATGCAGCTGGCAAAAGCACAAGGCTTGACCCCTCTCCTTGATGATAACAAAAAGGGGGAGAATAAAAGGGAAGGGGAAGGAGAGCCCTCTACAAAGATTCAGATATCTAAAGTGCTAGTTCCTGCCATCACTACCTCTCCAATCATTCAAATCAAGGGAAAATCTGATGGAATTGATTTGATTCAGCTAGCAGCAGCTGAAATACAAATGAAAGAACAATGGAGGAGAATTGATGAAAGGTTGCAATTGGTGTTTGGTTCTACACAAAATAAATCAACATCTGTGAAATTTAGCACAAAGATTGAACCAATCAACATGGAGCTCATGCCAGTAGGGAGTCTTAAGGATGGAGAAGCTTCTTCCAAAGAGCTACAAGCTATAATCCTCAAGCCCAATGAAAGATCCAATAAGGACTCAACAAAGAATCCTTTAAAAGAAGTGGACTTTCCTCCTTCAAAAGATGATGAGAACAAGATCTTAGGCAGGAGTATTGCCTATCTCAAAAAGTCCATGGATGAGGCTGTAAGGAGAAATAGAGCTATTATCATTAGAGAGGGAAAGAGCATATGTGTGATGCAAGGACATCCCAAATTCTCAATAGCTAAGAAAGAAGAAGCCAAGCAATTAAAGGCTGACAAAAGAGCACAAGCAAAGCTTGAAAAACAGCTAAAGTCAAGCCAAGTTGAAGAAATGAAAGGAATTGAAGTCAGGGGTGAAGAAAAGATTGCTAACTTAGATGAGGTTCTTGGGAGCATATTTGGTGAAAATATGGAGGAAAGAGAGGAATGGCAGAAGGGAAACAGAAGAAAGGCCAAGGCACACAGAAGGAGTGAAGATAACCCTGAAGATACCAAATCTACATCTAAACCACTACCTTCCATACCTGAACCTTTTGTTACTGATCCCTCTATAAATATCCATGGTGAACCAATCATTCCAAAAGAGGAACCTATTGATTGGGACAACATCACATTGCCTACCTTTCTAACCACTCTTCCACCACCAAAGAAACAGAAAAGAAAACCAAAATCTACACCTCCCACAACCTCTAAGAAATTCACTCAAAAACAAAAACCTAAACCTAAGTCACCCATTTCTAAAGATGATTATGTTCACATCTGTGACATAAAAGAAATTTCAGACATTGAACTCTATCTGGATGAGCTGGAGGATGTAAGGGGAATAGCTGCCTACAGACAGTTACCAGAAAGATTAGTGTTCAGATATAAAGGAGCTGGGGAAAGAACATGGCCTCTCCACAGGATTCTAAATGAAGGCTACTCTACCTTGATCAGAGTCTTTTCAGCCATCAAAAAGGATTCTGGCTTTACCAGAACAGCCAAGACTGAAATTCTCAACAAGATTGCCAACATAAGGAAGACTTGGAGGGAACCAAATGCTTTACCCAGAACCTTACTCATACAAGAAAGGGGAACTAAAATTCACAAATCACCTCATTGGTTGATGGAATTTAGAGATGACAAAGGAGTCAGAAGATTTTTCAGACTTGAAGACCAACTCAAGATTGCCAGCAATGAAACTCTCAAGGAAATGCAATCTAAGTTGGATATCAGTGATGAAGATGAAGCTGAATTCTTCAGAAAACTCCAACTCCAAATTGAGGGAAATGACAAAGGGCTAGGAAAGAAAACCAGGGAACAAAGAAGAAAATGATGTTTTGCTCAGGCTAGAGGAGCACCCTTGGAAATACTGTAAATCTTCAATTACCTCCTAGTACATACACTTTTGCAGCACTTTTTATATTTCTACTTAGTTTCAATTCAAATATTTGTTAAGTGTTTTGTTATCATCAAGTTAACCCTGAATTTATGCCTACAGTTCTTATAGACATAAATAGGGGGAGATTGTTAGGAATATATGTGCATTAGTTTGATGATATGTTTAACAAAACACTTAAGTAGAAATTTAGTGTCTGTAGCCTCAACGGATAAGACCACTTTGGCTATCCGTTGATGGTGTAGCTTTACTTAGAAATAAGTCTAGTATTGTAGCATATTTCAGTCTCTGTATTTAAAATTGTAATTCTTAGAAGTTGAGAGAAACTATGAGTCATGTTGACTACTAGATGATATGCAGATAGGAAGGCCAATTGTAAATATTTCATGCCTTGTAATTTTGTATAAATGAAGTGGTATCAACGGATGACTTAAAAGACCTTCAACGGATGAGAAGCTAAGCTTCAACGGATGTCTCTAAAGCTTCAACGGATAACATCCTTCAACGGATGAGAGCATCAACGGATGAAAGCTTCAACGGATAACATCCTTCAACGGATGAAGTCATCAACGGATGAAAGCTTCAACGGATGTTCTGCTAATCAGCCGTTGATAAGTGGTAGTTGTACCTACAAGCAGAGGCACGTGGGTTGACAGAGAAAACTGAGATGTGGTAGCCGAATTTCAGGATCAACAGAAAAAGCAGCCGTTCTTCTTTTGTACAAAGTTGCAATAGTCAACAAAGTACTTGAGTGAACAGGAAAAGAAGCTAGTGAAGAACTTATTTTACTATTGTAATTTTATATTGTTTTTCACTTGTACACTTGGTAATATATATGAACCAAGAAGAAGCTAGTAATTAGATAGATTTTTCCAGAGCTGTTAAGAAATATCTTGAGAGAAAATTCATCTAGTTTGTACTAGGATGCAGCTGTGATCAACATTGTTGAACACAGATTTTCTAATATACCATCTCTGGTGGAACAACAAATCCACCAGAAAAGTTTTTAAGGTCTGTTGTGTTCTTTACATTTGTGCTTGAATATATATCTGTCTGTATTAGCTTAAAGCAATTCACACACTTGTTCTTCTTGAACACACAACTTTATAAACTGCTCAAAACTTGAAAAAGTTTTGAGATTTACATTCAACCCCCCTTCTGTAAATCTCATTGTTAGTCTTCTAGGAATAACAAGAACTGTTCTGCTATTTACTTTGCATGTATGTTTATATCTTTTTCTTATTTGTTAGTTGAGTTATCCTCTAGGTATTTGTGTGTTATTGTCTAACAAACAAATAGGGGGAGATTGTAAGTCATATGTCATAGCCTATTTGTATATTCGAGGATTCAACTCAACTCAAATAAGAATGTAATAAGTAAATAGTGGATCGACCGTCAGAGAGATCTCGCAAAGTAATATCTGTCAAAGGATTCAGAAACAAGGTTCATCTACAGACTTGAGGAGTTAATTCACTGGAAGAAGTTCAAGAAGTTGATCATGCCTCAGTGATATAAATCAAGATCGTGGATTTAATCAAGTGACAGAGATCTCGTCAGAGTATCATTAATTACAAGGATTTAATCTGAAGAAAATCAGAGTATCAAAGTCAACACATGAAGAAACGTCACGGAAGTTAGTCACTCATGAACCAGACAGTACATTGAGTGTCAACGTTGAAGTGGTGGAATTGATTCATAATTTTCAGTGATTTTCAGAAGATATTCAGAAGAATGGATGCTGCTCAGGGTTAGTATTAATTCTCTATTAATTAATTAAGTCATATAATTTAATTAAGTAAATAAATTATATCTGCAAAGATTAATTTATTGATTAATTAAATTAATTGATTAATTAATTCAGAATTAATTTTAGGAATTTTCAGAAGTTTAATTGGATTAAATTCAATCTTAAATCAGCAAGACAATTGAAAATGAACTAGCATGACAATCTGGATTGTCATACCGATTGTCATGCCAAGTCATTTCAATTGTCATACCGAAAGTTACACTAGGAAGGAGATTGTCATGCCAGTTCAAAAGATTGTCCTACCGATAGTCATGCTGGTTCAAACGATTGTCTTGCTAGCTCAAAAGGATAGTCTCACCGATTGTCATACAAGCTTAAAGGATTGTCATTCCAATTCAATTAATTCGGCTGTTGATAAATAGAAGCAGAAGTCATTCAACTCAATCATCCATCCAACAGAAAACAAGTCAAGGACATACAGAGAGAAAAAGCAGCCAAATATTTCATCTTATCTGCTAATTCAAGATCACAATTTCTAGTTTGTAATGTTAAATCCAATCAACTAGAAATCATTCTCTTGTTCTTGTGTAACAATCTAGCGGATCAAAATCCCTAGAACTTAATCTCAAATCGCTTTTAGCATTTGATTCTAATTATTGCAAAAATAGAAAAAGTTCATGTCGAATTTATTCTAGATTTGTGATAATTGATTTGAGATTAATACCTTGTAATCGATACAGTTGTTGTAACACCTTTCAAGTTTAATAATATTTTTATTTAACTTGAATTTTGTTTCACATTTTTTATTCCGCATTTATTCGATTATTCGGTACCGTTTGTATTCAACCCCCCCTTCTACAAACACATTGGGACCTAACAGCTTCTCAGTGTAAGTGAGTCACGACTGCTTATCAGAATTTATGCTGTTGTCAGAGTATTTCTCCAGTTATCAGAGAATGTGAAAAATCACCAAGAAAATTTATTTGCTTTTCTAATGCATATTACTTAATACCAGCAATGCACTTGGGTCTTCCCTTCCACATATTTACTCTAGATCTCAAAGGAGTACCTGACTATTATTATATTTTCATTTCTTTTGATAAGTGAGGCTTACTGGCATTTAGTTCATCCTTAAGATTTACTGACATCAGAATCTAACAGATAAGAAGCAAGAATCTAGTTTGTGACTTAGTAATAAGATACACAAAGTAAACTTGACTAAGCTCAAAATCAGAATTTGCTTGTGTTAATGAGTTTCCACATAAACAACTAATTCAAACATGGAATTTCTAGTATGTTTAAGACTACTAGGTCAGCATCTAGCACAGTTATCCTCATTGGATTGAATAGTCACAGAACATTCAAAACACTTATCAGAGTATATAGATCCACATCAGATAACAATAAGCATTTAATGAATTTTCAATTTAAGCACAGATTATATGAAAGTAAAACAATCTGTAAACACTGATCATAAAGTCTGATGCATGAGAACAAAAACTAGGCAGATTTTGATAAAGAACCTGAAATCATTCCAAGTTCATTTACCAGTCTTGTAAAAGTAGCTTCACATAGTGGTTTTGTGAAGATATCTGCTAGTTGTTGATCTGTTGGAACAAAATGCAATTCCACTATACCTTCCATTACATGTTCCCTTATGAAATGGTACCTAATGCTGACGTGCTTTATCATTGAGTGTTGAACTGGAACACTAATCATAGCAATATCACTTTGATTATCACAGTAAATAGGGATTTTAGAAAATTTTAACCCATAATCCCGTAACTGATTCTTCATCCAAAGAATCTGTGCACAACAGCTTCCTGCAGCAATATATTATGCTTCTGCAGTTGATGTGGAAATTGACTTCTGTTTCTTGCTAAACCAAGAAACCAATATGTCTCCAAGAAATTGGCAGCTTCCACTAGTGCTTTTCCTGTCTATTCTATATCCTGCAAAATCTGCATCTCTGTAGTTTGTAATATCTACTGATGAACCAGTATCTTTATCTAACTTGGTTGCAGTGGCCATGGGAGTGGATGCTGTTGAACTGTCTTGCATTCCAAACTTCTTCAGTAAATTTCTGGTGTACTTGGATTGACATATAAAAGTACCTTCTTCATTTTTCTTGACTTGAAGTCCCAGAAAATAGTCGAGTTCTCCCATCATACTCATTTGATATCTTGACTGCATTAGTTTTGCAAACCTCTCACAGAGTTTGGCATTTGTAGAACCAAATATGATATCATCAATATATATCTGTACCAAAAGTAAGTCCTTTCCATGATTGAGGTAGAACAGTGTTTTATCAATTATACCTCTGTGAAATCCACTTTCCAGAAGGAATTGAGCTAAAGTCTCATACCATGCTCTAGGAGCTTGCTTAAGGCCATAAAGTGTTTTGTCAAGCCTGTAGACATGATTTGGAAATTTTGAATCTACGAAGCCTGGAGGTTGTTCAACATACACCTCTTCTTCCAATTCTCCATTAAGAAAAGCACTTTTCACATCCATTTGAAATACTTTAAACTTTTTGTGAGCAGCATAAGCCAAAAAGATTCTTATGGCTTCTAATCTAGCAACTGGTGCAAATGTTTCATCATAATCAATACCCTCATGTTGAGAGTAGCCTTTAGCAACCAGCCTTGCTTTATTTCTTGTAATTATGCCATCACTGTCAGTTTTGTTTCTGAACACCCATTTTGTGCCAACAACTGATCTGTTCTTTGGTCTTGGAACTAGGGTCCATACTTTATTTCTTTCAAATTTATTTAACTCTTCCTGCATTGCTTGCACCCAATCAGCATCTTGAAGAGCTTCTTCCACTTTCTTTGGTTCAGTCTGAGATAGAAAAGAATGATAGAGACATTCATTTGATGTTGCAGTTCTAGTTCTGACTGTTAGATATATTTGTGATGTCATGTCTAATAATGATTTGTGTTTAGTTTTCAGATCTTGACTAACAGGACAAATCAGGACTTAACTGGAAATCAGTACTTATACTGAAGTCAGAACTTAAGATATCAGAACTTAAGATATCAGAACTTAAGTTATCAGAACTTAAGATATCAGAAGATATTCATCAGAAGATAATATCAGGACATAAGAAGACATTCAGATAAGAAAGGCGGTTGATTGAAAGGAAAGAAGATCAAGACTAAAATAAGAAGAGATATGCATGGAGAAGAATTCTATGAAGAATAGAAGACTTGGAGGAAAAGATAGCTAATTGATATATTTTAGGATATAGAATTATATTCGATATCAATTAGAAGATTATCTTGTAACTGTCTGTCTATATAAACATAACATAGGGTTTACACTATAAGTGTTATCATCATCGAGAATATTATTCTTTGTAACCCTAGCAGCTCTTAGTGATATTGTTCATCACTGAGAGAGAACAGTTCCATTGCAATACTGTTTTATTAATAAGATTATTCTGTGTTATATACTTGTGTTCTTAATTCGGTTTGATTGTACTATACACTGTATTCAACCCCCTTCTACAGTGTGTGTGACCTAACAAGTGATATCAGAGCTTATCTAGTTAACACAAATATAGTAAAGATCCAAAACAATCATGTCTGAAGAAGAACAAACTCCAACTAAGCCCACCAAAACTGAAGAAACTCCAAAGACTCAAATCCACAGTCGATATGAGACTATTAGGGTTCTCATGCTGAGACCTTCTGAGTATCCCATATGGAAAGTGAGGTTGACTATGTTTCTGGAAGCTACAGATCCAGAATACCTTGACAGAATTAAAGAAGGACCACATAAGCCAACCAAGCTCTCTGTTGTAGTTGCAGATCAGCCAGCAAAGATCGTACCAATGAAGAAAAGTGAATATACAGCTGGAGATATCTCATCTATTGCCAAGGATGCAAAGGTAAGGAATTTGCTGCATAGTGCCATTGATAATGTCATGTCAAACAGGGTAATCAACGCAAGACTGCAAAGGAGATATGGGATGCTTTGGAGAAAAAAGATGCCAGGGAACTGATGTAATTAAAAAGAACATGAGGACTATACTCACTCAAGAGTATGAGCACTTTGACTCAAAACCTGATGAGTCATTAACTGGTTTATATGGTAGATTTGTTAAACTCTTGAATGATCTGTCACTGGTGGATAAGGAATATGATCTTGAAGATACTAATCTTAAATTCCTTTTAACTCTTCCTGAAAGTTGGGATTTGAAGGCAACCACAATAAGAGATAATTATGCTCTTGATGAAACTACTCTTGATGAAATTTATGGTATGCTCAAAACTCATAAACTTGAGATGGATCAAAGAAGCAAGAGACATGGGAGAAAGTCAAGAACAGTTGCTCTTAAGGTTGAGGAGGAATCCCCCAAAGTGGCTGTCTCAAAGAAAGGCAAAGATTTGACGTCGAGTTGTTCGACGGGTTAGTCTGATAAATAAAGGAGGTGCTGCCCAATTTCCGAGAAATCGAACTAGGAAATACGGGAGCGTATCCAGCAATTATCGGGTCGTCGAATGAGTATATAAAAACATATATATGTTGTATATGAAATTTGATTGTATGTGGTGGCGAACTATTTTGCCAAAAAGTAATAACCCTAATTTTTGTAAGATGACGAGTATATGTTTCCGAAAATGAACATCGAACCTATTTTTTGTGAATGTGAACCCTAATTTTTGTGTGTGTTATTATAATATGTCTAATTACGAGTCGGGATTTGATATCGAATTGGTAGGTAGTTAGCGAGGATATGTCAAGCATACCTAGACGTCTAACGTAGGGTATTGCGGCTCTGTAGGTTCTAGTCGAAGGACTCAAGAATTGATGTCGAACTAAGATAACCTAGTGATCAGTCAACAACCGCAGCGAGGTTCCAAGCGAAGGACCTAAGCGTTGAAGTCGGATCCAGGATAGTCAAATAGTAAAGCGATAAAGCCGAGTGTCCCAAATCGGGTCAAGGTTGATAAGTGATAGTTGTAAAGCTCTGCAAGGCAAGTACCCCTGACCATTCTTTTATGGTTTAGTATATGTGAATAGCTAATGTTTTAATCTCATAATGGAACATAAACGTTTTAAGTTACGTATCCCCTGTATTTGAAAATGTTGTTTAAAACTATATTTCGGGGAAAAGTAACTTCTGAAAACACCTATCTCTAAACGTGATTAAAATAAAAGGAAGTTTTGAATAGTGTGCTGTGACAGATTGGTTTTAAAAGAGATAGGTGATAGTGATTTTGGAAACTGGATAAAGAGACTGTTTTGATCCACCTATGTCGTGGAATTTTGGAAAGAGGCAAAAAGGGAATTCAGTTGATCTATTGGAGTTGCGTAAGAGGCCCTTTATTCGGTAACGACCCAGCATGTGGTTGCGTAAGTGGCTAATTGGGTTGGGCATTCTGTTTAATCGATTAGTCCAGCGTGGGGGAAAGACCTAGCTAGTCTTTTCCCAAGTTCCGGAACACATTCTATTTCTGGATGGCCGCTAGTCGCTGCCCGGTAAGGGTAGACTGATCAGCTATCTTCACCCGCTAAACGTCCAATAGATTTGATTGATTCAGTTTTGAAATTATTTAACAAATCAACGTGTTTGAGATAAATGATTTTGGGTCCCTTTAACGGGACAAATGGTTTTATGGTTCCTATAATGGAACAGAAGGTTTGAAAATGAAGATAGCATGCTAAAAGAATTGAACTCTGGTATTTATACACAGCACACGACTGATATTGTTGTTTCCCGGAGCATGCTAGTTTTAATATCTAGTTATGAATGTTTACTCATTTTCTGACAAGTTATGAATTATGTTCCTATCACTGCTTTATCATAAACTGCTTTACTTGTTATTCATATAGTGGTGCTGCTGAGCAAGCAATTGCTCACCCTTGCAGAATATCTTATGTGTATTGCAGATGCCTAGGAGACTCTTCTGTGATAGTCGGGCAGAGTTCCAGTTCCCTTTGTGTCAGACTCCTCTGATGTGGTTGTGTTGGACGAAGGATGGTCTATTGAGTTGCTGTGTTAAGTTAGCTGCGTCAGGATGATTGCTGTAAGTTGGTTTGTGATAGTTGTAACCTAAATCATACTTAAACCTGACAAAGATCTTGGTAAAGGGGTCGTAGTTATATCCCATTATTGAATTGTTTATCTTATGGTAGTTATTGATGACATCAACTCCTGACCCCGGGGTTGAGGCCGTCACAGTTGGTATTAGAACTTCAGGTTTGAGTCCCTGATTTAGGTTAAGAGTAGAGTTAAAAGAGTGCAGGATGGTTTATATATATATATATGTGAGTCAGCAACTCAATCAGAGGAGCGAGTCTAGAAGTCCAGTCAAGGGTTTCAAAGGTGTAACCCTGAAATTTATTGAGGTTTGACTGGAACTGCCCTAGTTTAGAGTGTGTCTCCTTCGTATATGTATTATAAGTAATGTCCGATAGAGATTCCTAGTTTTCCTTTCGAGAATTCAAGTCTGATTGAGAAAAGTCAGCTTCTGAGCATACCCGTGATGTGTTAGCTAAAGAGACGCCCCCGTTATTTCTAAATATCGCATTTTTCGTGTCAAGGAATGTTATTGCACTGATTATGTGACCTTGGTGAGTTCGGATAGCGTGATAATAGTTAGGGGCTGTTATGATGACTAAGTTTAGTAGTGAATGTGGATCAGAACGGGAGGTGACATCTTTGAACTCTTTTATTTCTTCCTTTAAATGTATTTTATCTCCAGAGTAATTGTTTCCTATTCCATAAGTTGTTTATCTTTCTTGTGAGAAAGTTGTGAACCCGAGGTAAGCTACTTTGATCTCCTGACAAATCAGGTTCTTTCTTTTCTATTTGTGAATTTCTTATCTAAATATTATTTCTTTCCTCGATGACTTTTCGGTTGATTGGGGCAAACAATGCATATGAATTGACCATTTATCTATGTGATAAAAGGGTCTGGTGGGACGCCGCCGAGTTATGTGTTGTGACCGTATGGTACTAAGAATGGCCATCTTATGTACTTGTATGGTTGCTCTCAGTCATACCTATGTCTTCTTCACAGTTTCTTCTTATTTGATTCCCTTGAGTTGAAATTTCCTTTAATATCCTACGATAATGAATTTATGCGATTGGAGGGTCCTCGTTATTGAAAGCAAGTCAAAGTAACTGTCAGGAAAAGGAAAGCTTTATATCAAGGTGTTATTTAAGAATAATGGTAACCGTGAGAGTTCAGGATCTAAGGATGGAGTTATAGCCTCGAGAAAGGTAACTCAGTGATGGTTGAATAACTTGAGGGTGATAAGAAATCATTCTTAGAGGAATGGTTGGTTGAAATTTGGACTATGGTGTCTGGAGGAGTCTAGCATCCCTTAAGCATGACTTGAATTACTAGTGGGCTCTGTGTAATTAGTGGCTGTTATAGTCGGCCAAGTTTCATTGTATACCAGATTGGTGTTAATGTGATAATAGAGTAGTGACGAGAAGTGGTCAGTTGCTGTTGTACTAAGGATCTATGCTATGGTGATTAGTATTCTAGTTTTCCTGAACCGTTGTTGATTCTGCTACTGTCATTGTTGCTGTGATTGCTAGTGCTGTTAATCTAGATTTCTTTTATAAGTGGACCCCGATATTAAGGACTTGGGTACTGTGATTGGGCAGCATTTTCCTGATATAGGTACACCGTTTAAACGGTGATACCTTCTGTCAAACATTTTTTATGTTTTGAATAAAACTCATTTATATATTCCAGGAAGATGCCACCTAAGAAAGCTACCCAGTCTAAAGAAAATAGTAGTAGTTTGGCGGAGGGTCCAATTATAAATGAAATTCTAGATTAGTTGCGCCAGCAGCAGCAACAACAGTTGCAGTTAATCCAACAGGTTCAGCAGTGGTATCTACGGTTGCTGTTGCTGCAACAGCAAGAAGTGAATTGAAGTGCTAGTTTTAAATCTTTCTAGAGTGTTAAACCTCCTGAGTCTCAAGGTGAATCCAATCCAGTAGTTGCTGGAGCATGGTTACAAGAAATGGAGGAAGTTTTCAACCTCGTTCAAGTAAGCGATAATCTTAAGACTGATTATGTAAACTATTTCTTAAAGGATGAAACGAATTACTGGTGGGAATCAACCAGAGTGTTAGAAGGAGAAGGCCTTGTTCCATGGGCTAGGTTTACTAAGTTGTATTGGAAAAGTATTTCCCAGGTTGTGTGTGAAGTCAAATGGAGATTGAGTTTCTAGGATTGAAGCAAGGTGGTAGAAGCATAGCTGAATATAAGGCCAAGTTTATAGAATTAGCCCGAGTAGTTCCTGAGTATGTAAGTACGGAGAGTCAGCAGGCAAGGAGGTTCCAACAAGGGTTAAAGCCTGAAATTTGCAGAGGAGTTGTGGCATTGCAACTCAAGACATACTGCTCTATGGTCGAGGTCGCCCTAGTAATGGAAGGTGACCAGAGGTTGACTGTTAAGGAAGAAAGTGATAATAAAAGGAAGTCGGAAGGTGTTGTAGACAAGGCAGACCAAGGAGAATCCAGTCAGAGATTTGAGAATTGGTTTGGCCAAAGCGGGAGTTATGTATCACAACTATAGAAGAGTGGCCATATTGCAAGGAGTTGTAGAACGGTCATTCAAGATATCACATCCCAAGGGCCAACATCCAACTCAGCTAGAGATAGAATTTCCAAAAGAACCAAGAAATCAAGCGTCTAGAAGTTGGGCGTAGTTGCAGTTGATCTGACACCCTCTAAGCTAGAGGGGTTTGGTGTGATTTTAAGATTGAGTTCGTTGTCCTGTATTATGGCAAGGAATGGTTTTTATAAAAGCGAATTGTGAAGTATACAGAAGCCAATGGTAAGGTAAGTTCTAGGTGCAGAAGCAATATACGAAGTTCTTCCAATCATGTGAGAAAAGGAGTAATAAGCTAAGGATATAAGGTAGATCCACCATGTGTAAAGATACGAAGAAGAAAATATTTAATCTAGAGGAAGTTGAGTAATGAATAATTGCCCTGGAGTCTCTGGAGGCCAGTAGAATGAAATAATTAGTTGATAACGGTTAAAGTTATTGGAAAGGAAAGTGAGCATACTAGATATAGTTCTCTGGGATACACCAGTGATGTTGCTGGAAAGAGGAATGAAATTATGAGTTTGTGCACTGATCATCGGGAGTTTAAAAAAATAAAAATAAGAATAAGTAACCTCTATAATGAATTGATTACTTATGTGACCTAATTCAAGGAGTGTGTAATTTCTACGGGATTGACTTAAGATACAGCCTGAAGGCATGTCAGAGATTGCGATTAGGATGAGTTATGAGTGTTTCCAGGTTGGTGATATCATGTGGAGTGACAAGTGTATGAGTCATCTATAAGGTTTTAAAGAACATAGTGTATAAAGAGTACTTGGATAACCAAATTGTATTTATTGTTAACATCCTCAACTATTCAAAGATTAAGGGAATCTGTGTAGAATGGCCTAGTATTTCCCTACGAAGATTACAAGAGAAGCAAATATATATTAAGTCTTCAAGTATGGGTTTTGGCTGAGATTTATAAACGATTTTGATTATCCTGTTATCGACCATTTTAGCAAAACCGGTGTAGCATAGATACCCTGAGTAGAAGAAAAGAATTGAACGTGATTAAGATTTCTGAGGAAATTGAAAAGAGTAAAAGTTGGAGTTCGAGTACCGAAAGGTGATAGAAAGTGAATATATAAAATTACTTTCTAGCTTAGACGAATGAGAATGAGTAAGAGGTATTTGGATATTGGAACTAAGTTGAAAATGAGTACTACCTATCATATTTGGATGAAGGGCCAAAGTGAGAAGATGATTCAGACAATATAATATATATGGAGAGTATATATATGATGGGTTTAAAAAGTGAATTGTGATAATCACCTACCATGGATTGAGTTTTATATGATAATAGTTACCCTGTTAGTAAGAGAATACTACTCTACGAAGTGTTGTGCGGACATAAGTGTGAGTCCTCCCTCTATTGAGAAAGTGGGAGTAGAGATATTGTTAAGTCTTGAATTAATTTAGTACATCAAGCGTGTGGTGGTGTACTCGGGAAAAAGTTGAAACAACTCGGGATATACAAAGAGAGAAAGCGAATTTGCATAGAAAGGATATGAATATATAGAATGAGGATCGGGGTATAGGCAAAAGTTTTACCTTGAAAGAGATTGGTTATGTTTGAATAGAAGAGACAAGTAGAGTCCTAATTGTATTGAACCATTCGAGGTATAAAGAAATATAGATAAAGTTGTCTATAAGTTGGTATCACCGCCGTAGTTGCAGTATATATATATAATATGTGGTATGCGTCAATATTAAAGCGATATATTTTTGATTTGAATCAAGCCATTGATTAGGAGCCAATGGGCTCTCATCCAAATTTGTTCTGCGCGGAATAATCGATCCAAATCCTAGATCGTTAAGAGCGAGTCCTTAGTAATGAATTTATGTCTATAGTGAGTATTCCTTGAATAACCCCTTGGGTCGAAGAGTTTACCTAGAAGTTAGAGTCGGGATTGCTTGACAAATATCCTCACTTATTTAGTTAAGTTAGATTCCGAGGACATAATCTTTTTAAGGGGGAAAGGATATAACGACTCGTATGCTTTTATATTTAATTAAAGTGTAATTATGGAATTATTAAATGAATAATATATGTGTGTATAGCTTCTGTCAGCTATGTGTTGTTTTACTTTTATCTATGTGTGTGAATTATGGTGTCCAGGGTGGTTCGTGTAATTAATTAGGGACTTGTATTGAATTGTTTTCACTTTTAAAAGTGGATTTAATGCAAATTTATTTGTGTAAATATGTGAATTGTCTCTAAAATTGTTTTTATGACTTTATAATTACAATAATTATTTTTGGGACTTTATAAAAGTTAGAAATCAATATTTCATCAATTATTTAACCCTACATGATTTTCTGAGTGCATTTATTTGTAAAATTTGTATTTAATTCTAGAATTCTTCAAAAATTATGAAACTCATATTTATTTATGTTTGGAATATTCCGAGAATTTTAAAATTATTTTGAAAATTTTCGGGAATCGTTTCACCCGTGCGTCTTTTCGTTATTTGTTAAAAAGCGGGTACAAAGAGCACCTTAAAAAGTGTTTTAAAAATTTCAAAAATTATGTCCTTGTAAACTTCGGGTTATTTATGACATTTTGATATTATTCTCATAATTTTCGGGTATTAATTTGCGTGCACCTCAGTCCGTTAATTTTAAGTTTCGGGACAAATTCGACTTTTAAATTCTCGTATCTATCCTAAAATGTAGTGTGGCAGTTTCTTATTAATCAGGGACGCGTGTCCCTTCCCTTGTGCAACACCTGTTAGCAGTTAAATAAAAAAAAAGAAAAACCCAATACCCCCACCCCTTCTCTCGGTTCACTCCTCTGTTCTCTCTCTCGTTTACTCGATTCTCTCTGTTCTTTTTCCTTTCGTTTTCTTCTCGCCGTGTTGCTTCCTGTCTCCCGTTAATTACTTTTGTCGCCTGCTTCTTCTGTTCTGCTGTTGTTTCCTTCTGTGGTGCAGTCGTTGCCGCCGACTTCTGGTATGGTGGCGGTGGTGCGAGCTGTGTTGGTTATACATATATATATACGTGTGTATGACTATGTGCATATTTGTGTGTGTATGTAATTGTGTGTGTCTGTGATATGGGTGTGTGTGTTCGTGTTGTGTGTGTGCGATGGAGGTGATGGATGTGCAGTGTGTTCATATCTGTTGGGTTCGGTTCTGTTGGTTGATGTTGGGCCTTGCAGTTTGGGCCTGGTTGTTTGGGCCTCTTTCTGTTTGGGCCGAGGTTATGCAGTTTGGTTGATTATTACAAATTTGATTATTATTTCTTTTTCTGCAGGAAATAAATTGATTATTATTCGTGAAATAAAATGTTCGGAGCGGGGAATAATAATATTAATCGGTATAATTTATTTGGGAACCCATAGTATATTGGGCGCCAATAAATTGTGCCGCCGTTGACGATGAACTTTGGTGAGTCAATGGTGGACTATGATGACGCAGTTCTGAGTCCTAATATTTTAAAATAAATGAATAAAACGTGATTAATAAGTATATTTAATTGGTATTGGTGAATTTGTGAATTGACTTGTTGACTGGAAGTGGTGGTTGGGAATTGAATTGTAGTTGACTTGGATTTGGTTGTGATTGATTTGACGTCGAGTTGTTCGACGGGTTAGTCTGATAAATAAAGGAGGTGCTGCCCAATTTCCGAGAAATCGAACTAGGAAATACGGGAGCGTATCCAGCAATTATCGGGCCGTCGAATGAGTATATAAATATATATATATATATATATTGTATATGAAATTTGATTGTATGTGGTGGCGAACTGTTTTGCCAAAAAGTAATAACCCTAATTTTGTAAGATGACGAGTATATGTATTTTTCCGAAAACGAACATCGAACCTATTTTTCGTGAATGTGAACCCTAATTGTTGGGTATGTTATTATAATATGTGTAATTACGAGTCGGGATTTGATATCGAATGGGTAGGTAGTTAGCGAGGATATGTCAAGCATACTTAGACGTCTAACGTAAAGTATTGCGGTTCTGTAGGTTCTAGTCGAAGGACTCAAGAATTGATGTCGAACTAAGATAACCTAGTGATCAGTCAGCAAGCGCAGCGAGGTTCCAAGCGAAGGACCTAAGCATTGAAGTCGGATCCAGGATAGTCAAATAGTAAAGCGATAAAGCCGAGTGTCCCAAATCGGGTCAAGGTCGATAAGTGATAATTGTAAAGCTCTGCAAGGCAAGTACCCCTGACCATTCTTTTATGGTTCAGTATATGTGAATAGCTAATGTTTTAATCTCATAATGAAACAGAAACGTTTTAAGTTGCGTATCCCCTGTATTTGAAAATGTTGTTTAAAACTATGTTTTGGGGAAAAGTAACTATTGAAAACACCTATCTCTAAACTTGATTAAAATGAAAGGAAGTTTTGAATAGTGTGCTATGACAGATTGGTTTTAAAAAAAGATAGGTGATAGTTATTTTGGAAACTGGATAAAGAGACTGTTTTGATCCACCTATGTCGTGGAATTTTTGAATGTGGCAAAAAGGGAATTCAGTTGATCTATTGGAGTTGCGTAAGAGGCCCGTTATTCAGTAACGGCCCAACATGTGGTTGCGTAAGTGGCTAATTGGGATGGGCATTCTCTTTAACCGATTAGTCCAGCGTGGGGAAAAGACCTAGCTAGTCTTTTCCCAAGTTCCGGAACACATTCTATTTCTGGATGGCCGCTAGTCGCTGTCTGGTGAGGGTAGACTGATCAGCTATCTTCACCCGTTAAACGTCCAATAGATTTGATTGATTCAGTTTTGAAATTGTTTAACAAATCAACGTGTTTGAGACAAATGATTTTGGGTCCCCTTAACGGGACAAATGGTTTTATGGTTCCTATAATGGAACGGAAGGTTTGAAAATGAAGATAGCATGCTAAAAAATTGAACTCTGGTATTTATACACAGCACATGACTGATATTGTTGTTTCCCGGAGCATGCTAATTTTAATATCCAGTTATGAATGTTTACTCATTTTTTGACAAGTTATGAATTCTGTTCCTATCACTGCTTTATCATAAACTGCTTTACTTGTTATTCATATAGTGGTGCTACTGAGCAAGCAATTGCTCACCCTTGCAGAATATCTTATGTGTATTACAGATGCCTAGGAGACTCTTTTGTGATAGTCGGGCAGAGTTCCAGTTCCCTTTGTGTCAGACTCCTCTGAGGTGGTTGTGTTGGACCAAGGATGGTCTGTTGAGTTGCTGTGTTAAGTTAGCTGCGTCAGGATGATTGCTGTAAGTTGACTTGTGTTAGTTGTAACCTAAATCATACTTAAACCTGGCAAAGATCTTGGTAAAGGGTCGTAGTTATATCCCATTATTGAATTGTTTATCTTATGGTGGTTATTGATGACGTCAACTCCTGACCCCGGGGTTGAGGCCGTCAAAAAATCCTTGTTTTCATTGTGGTAGTTTATGGCATTCCATTTATACTTGTAAGAAATATCATAGTTTGTACTCTGATTATTATCAAATTAAATCTTCTTTGAAGAAAGTTAGCATTATTCCTTCTAGTGTAAGTTCTGATGCAAAGTCTGATACTGTAAATCCTGATAAACAGCATGTTAGCATAAACTCTGAAATTAAATATGCTGCAAATGCTAACAAACTTAATAAGGCCAAAGGATCCAAGCAAGTATGGGTCCTTAAAACTAATCATTAGTGGTTATTGTGATTGGAGGGCAACAGGAAAAACATCCTAGTTCTTGATAGTGGATGTTCAGGACATATGACTGGAAATAAAGCCCTGCTGTCAGACTTTGTGGCGAAAGCTGGCCCAGGAGTTTCTTATGGAGATGGCAACATGGGAAAAACTCTGGGATATGGCAATATCAATCTTGAGAATGTCATCATTGAAAAAGTAGCTCTAGTCTCAGGACTTAAACACAAATTGCTGAGTGTTAGTCAAATCTGTGACAGAGATTATCATTTGGATTTCTTTGAAGAACACTGTGAAGTTGTAAGCAAATCTACAGGTAAAGTTGTTCTAAAGGGATACAGGCATGGTAACATTTATGAAGCCAAACTTTTAACAAGTTCTGATGGTTCTGTAATCTGTCTGTTAAGCAGAGCATCAATTGAAGAAAGCTGGGATTGGCACAAGAAACTCTCTCATTTAAATTTCAACAATATAAATGAGTTAGTCAAGAAAGATCTTGTGAGAGGACTGCCAAAATCAGTATTTGCTCCTGATGGCCTTTGTGATTCATGTCAAAAGGAAAAACAAAGAAAATCTTCATTCAAGAGCAAGACTGAATCTTCAATTCTTGAGCCTTATCACCTACTACATGTTGATCTATTTGGTCCAGTGAATATCATGTATATTGCAAAGAAGAAATATGCTACGGTCATAGTAGATGAGTTTACCAGATACACATGGGTTATTTCTTTGACCAACTTAACCAGCTGTCTAACATGATCAGTTAGAGTAGATGCAGTTTCATTTTTCTTGTGCAAGAAATACACCCAAGTGTACCTTGTGAACTCATCAACTATAAAAATAGTATATTTCTTCTTTGCAATAGACATGACATTTACTGGACCAAATAGATCAACATGCAGTAGGTGATAAGGCTCAAGAATTGATGACTCAGTTTTGCTCTTGAAAGAAGATTTTCTTTGTTTTGCCTTTTGACATGAATCACAAAGGTCATCAGGAGCAAATACTGATTTTGGCAGTCTTCTCACAAGATCTTTCTTTACAAGCTCATTTATGTTATTGAAGTTTAAATGAGAGAGTCTTTTATGCCAATTCCAGCTTTCTTCAATTGATGCTCTACTCAACAGACAGATTGCAGAACTATCAGAACTTGTTGAAAGTCTGGCTTCATAAATGTTACCATGCCTGTAACCTTTCAGAACCACTTTGCCTGTAGAATTGCTTACAACTTCATAGTGTTCTTCAAAGAAATCCACATGATAACCTCTGTCACAGATTTGACTTACACTCATCAGATTGTGTTTAAGTCCTGAGACTAGAGCTACTTTTTTAATGATGACATTCCCAAGATTAATATTGTCATATCCTAGAGTTTTTCCCATGTTTCCATCTCCATAAGAAACTCCTGGGCCGACTTTCTCCATAAAGTCTAAGAGCAGGGCTATATTTACAGTCATATGTCCTGAACATCCACTATCCAGTACTAGGATGTTTCTCCTATTGCCCTGCAATCACAAAGACCTCTAATGGTTAGTTTTAAGGACCCAGACTTGCTTGGATCCTTTGGCCTTTTTAAGTTTGTTAGCATTTGCAGCGGATTTAATATCAGAGTTTATGTTAACATGCTGTTTATCAGAACTTATATCAACTTTGCATCAGACTTTACACTAGAAGGAATTAAAGTAACTTTCTTCAAAGAAGGTTTTATTTGATAGTAATCATAGTACAAACTATGATATTTCTTACAAGTATAAATGGAATGCCATAAACTACCACAATGAAAACAAGGATTTTGTGGCTTAAACCTAACAGACTGACTCTTAACTCCTGACTTAGGAGGTAAAGAGTTTATATTCTTATTCTTCCTACAAAAAGAAGCAAGATGGTTAGAGTTTCCACAGTTATAACATTTCTTTGTAGGAGCATTAAAAACAGGCATATAATTGTTGTTTTTATTCACACCTTCCTTTTCATTCCTCTTTTTCCTAGCTGCCTTTACCTTGTTGACATTCCTTATTTCTTTCAGCTTATGCTTAAGCTTCTTCTTAGTCATTAAGCCTATGTTAACTTCAGCTGGTTTACCTTGTTCTAATTTGTCAGAAGTTGACTTTTCCTTAACTTCTGCTACAGACTCTTTCATCTTTTCAAAATCAGACTTTACAGTTTTAGCTACAAACTTAACAGGATTTACCTTTGGCTTAACAGTCTGTTTAACAACAATAGGCTCAATTTGTTCAGTTCATTTTTCACTTTTATCATCTCCATAACCTAGGCCCTCTTTCCAGTTTCCACTACTTAATAAATTCTGAGTTGTTCTGCCAGAGTTAGTCCAAGTCCTAATAATCTCTTTTTCTTTTTCTAACTCAGTTTTGAGAGATTTATTCAATTTTAGCAATTCATCTCTAACATAAAAAGCATCACCACTCTCTTTCTGAGTTTGATGGAACATAACTAACTCTTTTTCTAAATAATCATTCCTTTTCTTATAAGCAAGATTTTCAGAAGTTAATCTTTCACATGTTAAAGTTTGATCTCTGTAACTAATAAACATGGTTTTAAGATATGATCTCAACTCAGTAATATTATTAGTATGAAAGGCATAAGTTGTTTGAGGTACCTTCAATTCAGCAGTTTCAGGGCTGCCAACATCCAACTCAGCTAGAGATAGAATTTCCAAAAGAACCAAGAAATCAAGCGTCTAGAAGTTGGGCGTAGTTGCAGTTGATCTGACACCCTCTAAGCTAGAGGGGTTTGGTGTGATTTTAAGATTGAGTTCGTTGTCCTGTATTATGGCAAGGAATGGTTTTTATAAAAGCGAATTGTGAAGTATACAGAAGCCAATGGTAAGGTAAGTTCTAGGTGCAGAAGCAATATACGAAGTTCTTCCAATCATGTGAGAAAAGGAGTAATAAGCTAAGGATATAAGGTAGATCCACCATGTGTAAAGATACGAAGAAGAAAATATTTAATCTAGAGGAAGTTGAGTAATGAATAATTGCCCTGGAGTCTCTGGAGGCCAGTAGAATGAAATAATTAGTTGATAACGGTTAAAGTTATTGGAAAGGAAAGTGAGCATACTAGATATAGTTCTCTGGGATACACCAGTGATGTTGCTGGAAAGAGGAATGAAATTATGAGTTTGTGCACTGATCATCGGGAGTTTAAAAAAATAAAAATAAGAATAAGTAACCTCTATAATGAATTGATTACTTATGTGACCTAATTCAAGGAGTGTGTAATTTCTACGGGATTGACTTAAGATACAGCCTGAAGGCATGTCAGAGATTGCGATTAGGATGAGTTATGAGTGTTTCCAGGTTGGTGATATCATGTGGAGTGACAAGTGTATGAGTCATCTATAAGGTTTTAAAGAACATAGTGTATAAAGAGTACTTGGATAACCAAATTGTATTTATTGTTAACATCCTCAACTATTCAAAGATTAAGGGAATCTGTGTAGAATGGCCTAGTATTTCCCTACGAAGATTACAAGAGAAGCAAATATATATTAAGTCTTCAAGTATGGGTTTTGGCTGAGATTTATAAACGATTTTGATTATCCTGTTATCGACCATTTTAGCAAAACCGGTGTAGCATAGATACCCTGAGTAGAAGAAAAGAATTGAACGTGATTAAGATTTCTGAGGAAATTGAAAAGAGTAAAAGTTGGAGTTCGAGTACCGAAAGGTGATAGAAAGTGAATATATAAAATTACTTTCTAGCTTAGACGAATGAGAATGAGTAAGAGGTATTTGGATATTGGAACTAAGTTGAAAATGAGTACTACCTATCATATTTGGATGAAGGGCCAAAGTGAGAAGATGATTCAGACAATATAATATATATGGAGAGTATATATATGATGGGTTTAAAAAGTGAATTGTGATAATCACCTACCATGGATTGAGTTTTATATGATAATAGTTACCCTGTTAGTAAGAGAATACTACTCTACGAAGTGTTGTGCGGACATAAGTGTGAGTCCTCCCTCTATTGAGAAAGTGGGAGTAGAGATATTGTTAAGTCTTGAATTAATTTAGTACATCAAGCGTGTGGTGGTGTACTCGGGAAAAAGTTGAAACAACTCGGGATATACAAAGAGAGAAAGCGAATTTGCATAGAAAGGATATGAATATATAGAATGAGGATCGGGGTATAGGCAAAAGTTTTACCTTGAAAGAGATTGGTTATGTTTGAATAGAAGAGACAAGTAGAGTCCTAATTGTATTGAACCATTCGAGGTATAAAGAAATATAGATAAAGTTGTCTATAAGTTGGTATCACCGCCGTAGTTGCAGTATATATATATAATATGTGGTATGCGTCAATATTAAAGCGATATATTTTTGATTTGAATCAAGCCATTGATTAGGAGCCAATGGGCTCTCATCCAAATTTGTTCTGCGCGGAATAATCGATCCAAATCCTAGATCGTTAAGAGCGAGTCCTTAGTAATGAATTTATGTCTATAGTGAGTATTCCTTGAATAACCCCTTGGGTCGAAGAGTTTACCTAGAAGTTAGAGTCGGGATTGCTTGACAAATATCCTCACTTATTTAGTTAAGTTAGATTCTGAGGACATAATCTTTTTAAGGGGGAAAGGATATAACGACTCGTATGCTTTTATATTTAATTAAAGTGTAATTATGGAATTATTAAATGAATAATATATGTGTGTATAGCTTCTGTCAGCTATGTGTTGTTTTACTTTTATCTATGTGTGTGAATTATGGTGTCCAGGGTGGTTCGTGTAATTAATTAGGGACTTGTATTGAATTGTTTTCACTTTTAAAAGTGGATTTAATGCAAATTTATTTGTGTAAATATGTGAATTGTCTCTAAAATTGTTTTTATGACTTTATAATTACAATAATTATTTTTGGGACTTTATAAAAGTTAGAAATCAATATTTCATCAATTATTTAACCCTACATGATTTTCTGAGTGCATTTATTTGTAAAATTTGTATTTAATTCTAGAATTCTTCAAAAATTATGAAACTCATATTTATTTATGTTTGGAATATTCCGAGAATTTTAAAATTATTTTGAAAATTTTCGGGAATCGTTTCACCCGTGCGTCTTTTCGTTATTTGTTAAAAAGCGGGTACAAAGAGCACCTTAAAAAGTGTTTTAAAAATTTCAAAAATTATGTCCTTGTAAACTTCGGGTTATTTATGACATTTTGATATTATTCTCATAATTTTCGGGTATTAATTTGCGTGCACCTCAGTCCGTTAATTTTAAGTTTCGGGACAAATTCGACTTTTAAATTCTCGTATCTATCCTAAAATGTAGTGTGGCAGTTTCTTATTAATCAGGGACGCGTGTCCCTTCCCTTGTGCAACACCTGTTAGCAGTTAAATAAAAAAAAAGAAAAACCCAATACCCCCACCCCTTCTCTCGGTTCACTCCTCTGTTCTCTCTCTCGTTTACTCGATTCTCTCTGTTCTTTTTCCTTTCGTTTTCTTCTCGCCGTGTTGCTTCCTGTCTCCCGTTAATTACTTTTGTCGCCTGCTTCTTCTGTTCTGCTGTTGTTTCCTTCTGTGGTGCAGTCGTTGCCGCCGACTTCTGGTATGGTGGCGGTGGTGCGAGCTGTGTTGGTTATACATATATATATACGTGTGTATGACTATGTGCATATTTGTGTGTGTATGTAATTGTGTGTGTCTGTGATATGGGTGTGTGTGTTCGTGTTGTGTGTGTGCGATGGAGGTGATGGATGTGCAGTGTGTTCATATCTGTTGGGTTCGGTTCTGTTGGTTGATGTTGGGCCTTGCAGTTTGGGCCTGGTTGTTTGGGCCTCTTTCTGTTTGGGCCGAGGTTATGCAGTTTGGTTGATTATTACAAATTTGATTATTATTTCTTTTTCTGCAGGAAATAAATTGATTATTATTCGTGAAATAAAATGTTCGGAGCGGGGAATAATAATATTAATCGGTATAATTTATTTGGGAACCCGTAGTATATTGGGCGCCAATAAATTGTGCCGCCGTTGACGATGAACTTTGGTGAGTCAATGGTGGACTATGATGACGCAGTTCTGAGTCCTAATATTTTAAAATAAATGAATAAAACGTGATTAATAAGTATATTTAATTGGTATTGGTGAATTTGTGAATTGACTTGTTGACTGGAAGTGGTGGTTGGGAATTGAATTGTAGTTGACTTGGATTTGGTTGTGATTGATTTGACGTCGAGTTGTTCGACGGGTTAGTCTGATAAATAAAGGAGGTGCTGCCCAATTTCCGAGAAATCGAACTAGGAAATACGGGAGCGTATCCAGCAATTATCGGGCCGTCGAATGAGTATATAAATATATATATATATATATATATTGTATATGAAATTTGATTGTATGTGGTGGCGAACTGTTTTGCCAAAAAGTAATAACCCTAATTTTGTAAGATGACGAGTATATGTATTTTTCCGAAAACGAACATCGAACCTATTTTTCGTGAATGTGAACCCTAATTGTTGGGTATTTTATTATAATATGTGTAATTACGAGTCGGGATTTGATATCGAATGGGTAGGTAGTTAGCGAGGATATGTCAAGCATACTTAGACGTCTAACGTAAAGTATTGCGGTTCTGTAGGTTCTAGTCGAAGGACTCAAGAATTGATGTCGAACTAAGATAACCTAGTGATCAGTCAGCAAGCGCAGCGAGGTTCCAAGCGAAGGACCTAAGCATTGAAGTCGGATCCAGGATAGTCAAATAGTAAAGCGATAAAGCCGAGTGTCCCAAATCGGGTCAAGGTCGATAAGTGATAATTGTAAAGCTCTGCAAGGCAAGTACCCCTGACCATTCTTTTATGGTTCAGTATATGTGAATAGCTAATGTTTTAATCTCATAATGAAACAGAAACGTTTTAAGTTGCGTATCCCCTGTATTTGAAAATGTTGTTTAAAACTATGTTTTGGGGAAAAGTAACTATTGAAAACACCTATCTCTAAACTTGATTAAAATGAAAGGAAGTTTTGAATAGTGTGCTATGACAGATTGGTTTTAAAAAAAGATAGGTGATAGTTATTTTGGAAACTGGATAAAGAGACTGTTTTGATCCACCTATATCGTGGAATTTTTGAATGTGGCAAAAAGGGAATTCAGTTGATCTATTGGAGTTGCGTAAGAGGCCCGTTATTCAGTAACGGCCCAACATGTGGTTGCGTAAGTGGCTAATTGGGATGGGCATTCTCTTTAACCGATTAGTCCAGCGTGGGGAAAAGACCTAGCTAGTCTTTTCCCAAGTTCCGGAACACATTCTATTTCTGGATGGCCGCTAGTCGCTGTCTGGTGAGGGTAGACTGATCAGCTATCTTCACCCGTTAAACGTCCAATAGATTTGATTGATTCAGTTTTGAAATTGTTTAACAAATCAACGTGTTTGAGACAAATGATTTTGGGTCCCCTTAACGGGACAAATGGTTTTATGGTTCCTATAATGGAACGGAAGGTTTGAAAATGAAGATAGCATGCTAAAAAATTGAACTCTGGTATTTATACACAGCACATGACTGATATTGTTGTTTCCCGGAGCATGCTAATTTTAATATCCAGTTATGAATGTTTACTCATTTTTTGACAAGTTATGAATTCTGTTCCTATCACTGCTTTATCATAAACTGCTTTACTTGTTATTCATATAGTGGTGCTACTGAGCAAGCAATTGCTCACCCTTGCAGAATATCTTATGTGTATTACAGATGCCTAGGAGACTCTTTTGTGATAGTCGGGCAGAGTTCCAGTTCCCTTTGTGTCAGACTCCTCTGAGGTGGTTGTGTTGGACCAAGGATGGTCTGTTGAGTTGCTGTGTTAAGTTAGCTGCGTCAGGATGATTGCTGTAAGTTGACTTGTGTTAGTTGTAACCTAAATCATACTTAAACCTGGCAAAGATCTTGGTAAAGGGTCGTAGTTATATCCCATTATTGAATTGTTTATCTTATGGTGGTTATTGATGACGTCAACTCCTGACCCCGGGGTTGAGGCCGTCAAAAAATCCTTGTTTTCATTGTGGTAGTTTATGGCATTCCATTTATACTTGTAAGAAATATCATAGTTTGTACTCTGATTATTATCAAATTAAATCTTCTTTGAAGAAAGTTAGCATTATTCCTTCTAGTGTAAGTTCTGATGCAAAGTCTGATACTGTAAATCCTGATAAACAGCATGTTAGCATAAACTCTGAAATTAAATATGCTGCAAATGCTAACAAACTTAATAAGGCCAAAGGATCCAAGCAAGTATGGGTCCTTAAAACTAATCATTAGTGGTTATTGTGATTGGAGGGCAACAGGAAAAACATCCTAGTTCTTGATAGTGGATGTTCAGGACATATGACTGGAAATAAAGCCCTGCTGTCAGACTTTGTGGCGAAAGCTGGCCCAGGAGTTTCTTATGGAGATGGCAACATGGGAAAAACTCTGGGATATGGCAATATCAATCTTGAGAATGTCATCATTGAAAAAGTAGCTCTAGTCTCAGGACTTAAACACAAATTGCTGAGTGTTAGTCAAATCTGTGACAGAGATTATCATTTGGATTTCTTTGAAGAACACTGTGAAGTTGTAAGCAAATCTACAGGTAAAGTTGTTCTAAAGGGATACAGGCATGGTAACATTTATGAAGCCAAACTTTTAACAAGTTCTGATGGTTCTGTAATCTGTCTGTTAAGCAGAGCATCAATTGAAGAAAGCTGGGATTGGCACAAGAAACTCTCTCATTTAAATTTCAACAATATAAATGAGTTAGTCAAGAAAGATCTTGTGAGAGGACTGCCAAAATCAGTATTTGCTCCTGATGGCCTTTGTGATTCATGTCAAAAGGAAAAACAAAGAAAATCTTCATTCAAGAGCAAGACTGAATCTTCAATTCTTGAGCCTTATCACCTACTACATGTTGATCTATTTGGTCCAGTGAATATCATGTATATTGCAAAGAAGAAATATGCTACGGTCATAGTAGATGAGTTTACCAGATACACATGGGTTATTTCTTTGACCAACTTAACCAGCTGTCTAACATGATCAGTTAGAGTAGATGCAGTTTCATTTTTCTTGTGCAAGAAATACACCCAAGTGTACCTTGTGAACTCATCAACTATAAAAATAGTATATTTCTTCTTTGCAATAGACATGACATTTACTGGACCAAATAGATCAACATGCAGTAGGTGATAAGGCTCAAGAATTGATGACTCAGTTTTGCTCTTGAAAGAAGATTTTCTTTGTTTTGCCTTTTGACATGAATCACAAAGGTCATCAGGAGCAAATACTGATTTTGGCAGTCTTCTCACAAGATCTTTCTTTACAAGCTCATTTATGTTATTGAAGTTTAAATGAGAGAGTCTTTTATGCCAATTCCAGCTTTCTTCAATTGATGCTCTACTCAACAGACAGATTGCAGAACTATCAGAACTTGTTGAAAGTCTGGCTTCATAAATGTTACCATGCCTGTAACCTTTCAGAACCACTTTGCCTGTAGAATTGCTTACAACTTCATAGTGTTCTTCAAAGAAATCCACATGATAACCTCTGTCACAGATTTGACTTACACTCATCAGATTGTGTTTAAGTCCTGAGACTAGAGCTACTTTTTTAATGATGACATTCCCAAGATTAATATTGTCATATCCTAGAGTTTTTCCCATGTTTCCATCTCCATAAGAAACTCCTGGGCCGACTTTCTCCATAAAGTCTAAGAGCAGGGCTATATTTACAGTCATATGTCCTGAACATCCACTATCCAGTACTAGGATGTTTCTCCTATTGCCCTGCAATCACAAAGACCTCTAATGGTTAGTTTTAAGGACCCAGACTTGCTTGGATCCTTTGGCCTTTTTAAGTTTGTTAGCATTTGCAGCGGATTTAATATCAGAGTTTATGTTAACATGCTGTTTATCAGAACTTATATCAACTTTGCATCAGACTTTACACTAGAAGGAATTAAAGTAACTTTCTTCAAAGAAGGTTTTATTTGATAGTAATCATAGTACAAACTATGATATTTCTTACAAGTATAAATGGAATGCCATAAACTACCACAATGAAAACAAGGATTTTGTGGCTTAAACCTAACAGACTGACTCTTAACTCCTGACTTAGGAGGTAAAGAGTTTATATTCTTATTCTTCCTACAAAAAGAAGCAAGATGGTTAGAGTTTCCACAGTTATAACATTTCTTTGTAGGAGCATTAAAAACAGGCATATAATTGTTGTTTTTATTCACACCTTCCTTTTCATTCCTCTTTTTCCTAGCTGCCTTTACCTTGTTGACATTCCTTATTTCTTTCAGCTTATGCTTAAGCTTCTTCTTAGTCATTAAGCCTATGTTAACTTCAGCTGGTTTACCTTGTTCTAATTTGTCAGAAGTTGACTTTTCCTTAACTTCTGCTACAGACTCTTTCATCTTTTCAAAATCAGACTTTACAGTTTTAGCTACAAACTTAACAGGATTTACCTTTGGCTTAACAGTCTGTTTAACAACAATAGGCTCAATTTGTTCAGTTCATTTTTCACTTTTATCATCTCCATAACCTAGGCCCTCTTTCCAGTTTCCACTACTTAATAAATTCTGAGTTGTTCTGCCAGAGTTAGTCCAAGTCCTAATAATCTCTTTTTCTTTTTCTAACTCAGTTTTGAGAGATTTATTCAATTTTAGCAATTCATCTCTAACATAAAAAGCATCACCACTCTCTTTCTGAGTTTGATGGAACATAACTAACTCTTTTTCTAAATAATCATTCCTTTTCTTATAAGCAAGATTTTCAGAAGTTAATCTTTCACATGTTAAAGTTTGATCTCTGTAACTAATAAACATGGTTTTAAGATATGATCTCAACTCAGTAATATTATTAGTATGAAAGGCATAAGTTGTTTGAGGTACCTTCAATTCAGCAGTTTCAGGGCTGCCATCAGCATTTGCCATCAAGGCATAGTTCACCTCATCATCAGAATCTAAAGTGTATGTCCAGCTTTTCTTCTTTGTGACAAGTGTCTTGCCTTTGTCACTTTTTCCTTTCTTGCAGTCAGGAGATATGTGGCCTCTTTCATCAAAGTTGTAGCATTTGACATTTGAGTTATCTCCTCTGTCAGACTTTGCACCTTTGCCTTCAGATTTTCTGAAACCTTTCTTATCAGTACTTCCACCTTTCTTGGAAAACTTCTTCCCCCTTCTAAATTTCCTGTAGGCTATCTTTGTGATACCCTTCACCATAAAAGCACACAATTTTATTATCTCTTCATCAACATCTATTTCAGGTAAACTTTCAGTTTCTAAATCATCATCATCAGAACTTGATGATTCTGAATCAGACTTTATGATGAGAGCCTTTCCTTTTCCTTTCTTTGAGACAACCACTTTGGGGAATTCCTCCTCAGCCTTAAGAGCAATTGTCCTTGACTTTCTCCCATGTATCTTTCTCCTTTGATCCATCTCAAGTTCATAAGTCTTGAGCATACCATAAATTTCATCAAGAGTAGTTTCATCAAGAGCATAGTTGTCTCTTATAGTAGTAGACTTTAAATCCCAACTATTAGGAAGAGCTAAAAGGAATTTTAGATTTAAATCTTCAAGATCATATTCCTTGTCCACCAGTGACAGATCATTCAAGAGTTTGACAAACCTGTCATATAAGTCAGTTAATGACTCATCACCTTTTGAGTCAAAGTACCCATACTCTTGAGTGAGTATAGTCCTCCTGTTCTTCTTGATTGCATCAGTTCCCTGGCATCTTGTCTCCAAAGCATCCCATATCTCCTTTGAAGTCTTGCAATGAATTACCCTGTTTGACATGACATTATCAATGGCACTATGCAGCAAATGCCTTACCTTTGCATCCTTGGCAATGGATGAGATATCTTCAGCTGTATATTCACTTTTCTCCTTTGGTATGGTCTTTGCTGGCTGATCTGCAACTATAACAGAGAGCTTGGTTGGCTTATGCGGTCCTTCATTAATTCTGTCAAGATATTCTGGATCTATAGCTTCCAAAAATCTTCACTTTCCATATGGGATACTCAGAAGGTCTCAGTATGGGAACCCTAATAGTCTCATATCGACGATGGGTTTGAGTCTTTTGAGTTTCTTCAGTTTTAGTGGGCTTGGTTGGATTTTTTGCTTCTTCAGACATGATTGTTTGGATCTTTACTGTATGTGTGTTAACAGATAAGCCCTGATACCAATTGTTAGGTCACACAACACTGTAGAAGGGGGTTGAATACAGTGTTTAATACAATCAAATCGATTTCGAACACAAGTAACAGTAAACAGATATATTTAATATAATAAACTCTGTTACAATGGAACGGTTCACTCTCAGTGATGAACAAATATCACGAGAGCTGCTAGGTTACAACGTATGATCTTCTCGATAATAATAACACATATAGTATAAACCTTTATCTATGTTTATATAGTACACAGTTACAAGATAACTTTTAATTGATATGGAATATAATTTTATCTCCTAAAATATATCAATCAGATATCTTATACAATTCTTTCAGTCCTCAAACTCTTTCCATGCATATCTTCTTGTCTATTAGTCTCGATCTTCTTTTCTGTAAATCAGCTTCCTTCCTTAACTGTAAGTCTTCCCGTACTTAAGTTCTGATATCTATCTTCTGATATTTATCTTCTGATAACCTAAGTTCTGATATCCTTAAGTTCTGACTTCCAGTAAGTACTGATTCCAGTAAGTACTGATATTTCCTGTTTGTTAAGATCTGAAAACTAAACATGAAACATATTAGACATGACATCTCAAATATATCTAACAAGGTCTATAAGGCACAACTCAAAGCTTTCCACCTCATTGGTAAAGCATTGAAACAGACATTGGATAGTCATCAAGACAAGATCAGGAGGTTGGTGAAAGATAAACTTGATCAACTTGTACCATCTCAGGTAGAGATAAAAAATAAATTCAACAAATTTGCTGAGCAAATGGTCAGGTTTGATGTGACTGGTATGGAGCAAAGCATCAAAAACTTAAAGCAAACATTTCTGGCTCTTCATGAAGTTGTCCAAAATCGAATCACTAGCAACAATGACACAAAAGTCAAGTTGGAGAAACTTCACCAAGCCAGATATGAACCCCCAACCTTATTAATGGAGGGAATCAAAGAATTTAGTCAAGTCACTTTTGGTGCTCCTCTCTCATCCAGCTCACAACAACAAATCTCCACTTCAACCAGTCTACAAATTCAGTATCTACGCAACAAATCTCCACTCTTCAAGCCTCTAATGATTCTCTTACAGCACACATCACTACTCTCACTACTTTAGTACAGAGTCAACAAAATGATATAAGGTCCCTAGTAGACTCTCACAAACATCTCCAAATGCAGAATTTTGTCTCTTTGGGGGCTATTATGGGTGCCTTGAAGATTCCTCTACCTGCATTTCCTGAAACGGTTAGGCCAGAAATTCCTAGTCCTATACTCGTACTTGCTACCAAGACTAAGGGGGAGACAGAAGCTAGATTAAAAAGATTAAAAGAAGCTGGAAATCAACATCACATTCTGGACAAAGCTCTACTCAAGTTAAAAAATTTCAAGATATTGGTAAAGACAGACTCTAAAAAGCTGCAGAAGGACCCTGTCAAGACAAGGAGTTCAATGAGCTACTAGTTATGCTAAGAGTCTCTCTTCACAATAACTACATCACCTACAAGAGAGCTTTAGTCAACAACATCAACTTTCTGAGAGTGGTGATTGTAAAGAATGGAAACTTCTTGGAGAAGAAAATAGTGGCCAATGTCAATGATTGAGGTTTAGACATGTGTCTACGGGTGTCTCTCTCAAATATTCAATCTAAGAGAGCATTTGTATAACACCCTCCAAATTCGGGGTATAGATTTGGGGCATTATTAACAACAATTACCAACTATACCTGCACAAGCGGAATATAAATATAATAATTACCCCGAACTATCACTACTCAGGATCTTTTAAGGTCTGAGTTTGAAAACAAAAATCACGCACTACACTTTATTACAAACCCAACTAAATAAAACCTGTCTCAAGAACTATCTTTGATACAAAACTTTATTCTATCTACAGTTTCACTACACAACTTTTATTCAAACTACACAAGACTTTTATTCAACCCAACATTACTACTTATCCTGCTACACCTGATCTGGTAATTCAAAGCTCTCTTCGGGAATAGGAAGGAACACTCTTGGTATAAGAGGGTCCCGCTGCTTGACTCGCTTTTTGACTATGCGGGTCCTGATGGGTTTCATTCTCTACCTTAATTGTAAAACAATAGGAGTAACAATAAAAAGGGATGAGCCAAAATTGCTCAACAAGCCTGCAAAATATATATATGGTATAGAGAAAGAGAAATGAGAGAAACAATAAGCTGCTGGTTGTAACAACCATCTGTATCTGTATCGAATAGTAATTTGCCAATGATGGCGAGTGCCAAATGAACAAGACTGGAAACAAGAACCAACATATGCACTATAATCTGCTGATCAGTCAGAATATAGTGCGGATCTATACCCAACTGCATAGACCCAACCAACATAAGGAGTACTAAGACAACTATGGCCTATTAATTAATGGTCTGGGAAAAACCCAGCCTTTATAGTAACTATCCAGTCCAAGGCTGAGCATCCGGAACAATCGGTATGCTATTGATATATCCCAATACCAGGATATACCAGAGTATATGTAGGGTAAAGGAATTGAAATATGAACAGGGAATTCAATAAATTGGGTAAATCAAGAATTGAAATGAAACTGGAACAAGCAATAATAAATGGGTAACAGTGTATATGAACAATGATTATCAAAGAGAATTGATACGATAGAAAAGAAATATAAATCACTATTCTGAATTTAGAATAGGGGAAAAACTTGCCTTGCGCGTACTTAACCTGGTTTAACTCACTGCCTTCTGACCCTAGCTTGCTCTGCCTTGCTAACACTGAACAAATCATGGAAAGATAGGTGTTTAGATAACTTACTATATACGTGTATCTTGAATTGATATCACGCAACCTTATCAGTCTACCCATGCGTTTCTATCTGACTCGCATATATATACATACATTTATACAGCACATCTATTCACATAATCACATAAAGCACGTAGCACGTAAAGCACATAATTAATTTCTAGATTTATAATTATTTTTAGAATCAATTCTAGGCTTATACCTGCATTACTAGTCTTATCTGATTTTATTATAATTTTTCGGGATTTATTCGGCTCAATTATACCCCTATTAGGACTTACGAACTATCAATTATCACCAAACTACTCTTTTCGGAAGAAATTATAACTTACAACTATTTTTATTGGATTCGACTCATTTTTCTGAGTCTAGGGGTCTTCGTTTCACTTAAATCGGACTAACGGTTGAATTGTTATGAATTAAACACTGATGATTCAATTTATTATTTAATATAAATAATTATTACAACCTTTTAAATCCTAAAATAATTTTTAAATAATTATTTAAGAAAAATCAAAGTCAAAAATGATTTTTTTATAATTTTTGGAGTTAAAATGAAGAAGTTATGATTTATTGAAAATCATGTGATTAATTATCGAAATAATTAATCACTTTTTAAATATTTAATAAATAAATAACTAATAAATAATTAATAAATACTTATTTAATAATTTAAAATAATAAATCCCTAATTATTAGGATTAATCACAATTTATTATAATATTTATAACTTATCGATATTTATTCGATTAGATCGATTATTTACAAATAATCAATCAACTTAATTAACCGATACGCTATTTATCGAATAACTACGAATTATTCAAATTATAGATCACTTAACGATTAATTACTTGTATAACTACGAATTACTCGCAATTCCCGCATAATTATCAAATATTAAATTACTATCGAGACTTATACGATTCGCTAATCAATTAGTTACTAATATCTAATTATACGATACGAATAATTAGTACAATATTAATCGAATAACTAGCGCTCGAATAATAATTCTAATTATCGAATCATTATTTGCACTATTAACTAATTATTAGATTATTAATCACATTTCTTAATTATTTCTAATCCTTATTTATTAATTAATTAATTACCTAATTACTAATTAATTATCCAATTATTAATTAATTAAATAATTAATAAATAATTAGATAAATAATTAAATAATTAAATAAATAAATAAATTCGAATTTATAATTTAATAAAATAATTTAGAAATTAATAATACTATTTTCAGAATTTAAAATTAATTTTTAATTGATTTTTAGAATTAATAAATCTAATTTCTGTTTTTATAAAATAGAATTAAATAATAAAAATTCAGAAACAGAAATCAGAAAAACAGATTGGGGGTTTTTGGATCGAAACCGGGTCGAAACCGGGTTACAACCGGGTCGTCTTCGACCCGATCGAGTCACGAAGAACACCGGCCACTGCCCAGAATCCGACGCCGGCGGAGATTTTCCGGCGAGACGAAAACGTTCGATTCCATTCGTTCCTTCTGCGTTTTCGACGCACAGCAACACAACGACGCTCCCCTTCTGTTCCTCCTTCGTCATCGTCGACTACAACAGCTGGAAACCTGAGAAACGCGGCGGCGGCGGCGGAACTCCGGCGAGCTCAAAACGTACACCAACCTCGACGAAACCGGTGCCAATCGACTCACAAAACGACGATCTACACGCTCGTAATCATCAAAACATCAAACAACAACCAGAAAATCAAACCCGAGTTCGCGATTAAAAACCCGAAAATATAAACTTTCAGTTCGATCAATCAAACATCAAAAACACTTACATAATCGAAAACTACAGATCATAAGCTTCAAAACGAGTACTTACACTAACGATTTGGACTCCGGAATCACGATGAAAATCAGCTTTGATTATGTTGCCCTGTTCTTCACCAAACCCTAACCCTAATTCATTTTCTTTTTCTTTTTATTTTTTCCTGATTTTTAATTGTAATTAACTGATTTTATTAATAATAATTCAGGTATTTATATTTATGAAGATAATACCCCTAAGTAAAATTAAGGGTCTAATTACACTCCTATTAAAAATATTTGGCCCCAATTTTTATAATTTTTAGGTATTATTATTGAATTTTTAAATGTCCAATAAATATAAAATAAATACTAAAAATTCCCAAAAATTGTGATAAATACAAAAATACAAAGAAAAATGATATATGATAATTTCATGATCATATAAAAATAAAAATATAATTTTTGTGGGGTTTTTGGTACCCGAAGGGATCCGGAAAAGTCATTTTTCGCGAAAAAGGTCAATTGGTAAAACGTCTAGGGGTTCAGAATAGCGATATGGTATAGGGCATTTTTGGCAAAATAGGGCCAATGATTTTGTTTGAAATACGGGCTTTTAAAACATAGTTTTGAGCTGTACAGGTTTTGATACAATATATATAACTGACGATAAAACGTTCAATAAATATCCAAAACACGTTTGGATCAAAACAGCCAACACATAACACATAGCAGTTAGGGTTTAACAACTTACACATTTAATCACATCATAATACACATAATTTATCATTATTATAATATAATATCAGCGTAATTCCTCGGTCGTTACATTCTCCCCCCCTTTAACAAGATTCTGTCCTCAGAATCACATTATGCAAATAACTGAGGATACCTTTTTAACATTTCACTCTCAAGCTCCCAGGTTGATTCTTCAACCACTGGGTTTCTCCATAAAACTCTCACTAATGACACAGACTTATTTCTTAATACCCTCTCTTGCCTATCTAGAATTCTTATTGGATGTTCTACATACGACAAATCTGCCTGAAATTCTACTGGTTCATATTCTATTACATGCCTTGTATCAGGATTATACTTCTTAAGCATAGATACATGAAATACGTTGTGAATGTGCTGCATATGGGGTGGTAGAGCTAACTCGTACGCAACCTTCCCAATTTTCTTCAAAATCTCAAATGGTCCAACATATCGTGGCTTCAATTTCCCTTTATTGCCAAATCTGGTCAATCCTTTCCATGGCGATATTTTGAGCAATATGTGTTCTCCTTCCTGATAGTCCATATCCTTCCTTGCTTGGTCTGCATATCTGCTTTGTCTGTTTTGTGCTGCCTCGATTCGTTTTCGTATAAGTTTAATCTTTTCTTTTGTCTTCTGAATTAATTCTGGACCCAAAATCTTGCGTTCTCCAACTTCATCCCAATGCACTGGTGATCTGCATTTCCCTCCATATAATGCTTCATACGGTGGCATTCCAATACTGGCGTGATAGCTGTTATTATAAGAAAATTCCACTAGGGGTAAATGTTCATCCCAACTACCTTCAAAATCTATCGCACAAACTCGTAGCATGTCTTCAATCGTTTGAATTGTCCTTTCACTTTGACCGTCAGTTTGCGGATGATAGGCTGTACTCATATTCAACTTCGTTCCTAGACATTCTTGGAATTGTCTCCAAAATCTTGAATTGAAACGAGGATCTCGATCCGATACAATTGATACTGGTACTCCATGACGCATCACAATTTCTTTAAGATATAAGTGCACTAGCTTGTCCAATGAAAATCTCTCATTAATTGGAAGAAAATGTGCTGATTTCGTCAATTGATCAATAATAATCCAAATTGCATCGTGATTGGATTTCGTCCTTGGAAGTCCCACTACGAAATCCATCGCTAGATTTTCCCATTTCCATTCTGGAATGTCTAATGGTTGCAATAACCCACTCGGACGTTGATGCTCTGCTTTAACTCGCTGGCATGTGTAGCATTTACTCACCCATTCTGCTATCTCCTTCTTCATATTCGGCCACCAAAAGTTTTCCTTCAAATCGCGATACATTTTCGTGTTTCCTGGATAAATGGAATACTTCGAATTGTGCGCATCTCGCATAATTTCTTCTTTTAATTCTGCCACGTTAGGGATCCAGATTCTTGACGCAAAACGTAAAATTCCTTCATTATCTTTCTGAGTTGTAATCTCTTCTCCTGTTAAGTTGTCGTCTTGACTCATCACTTTATCTTGACACTGGCGAATCTTTTCTAGCAACCCTGGTTGAAAAGTCATAGCGTAAATAGTTCCTGCAGATTCATGAGGAATACGAATCTCAATTTCCAATTTGTCGAATTCTTTAACCAATTCTTCACATGAAGTTAACCGATTCAATCTTTCTTTTCTGCTTAGTGCATCTGCTACAACATTTGCTTTTCCTGGATGATAACTGATTGTAACATCATAATCTTTAATTAATACCAGCCATCGACGTTGTCGCATGTTTAGTTCCTTTTGCGTGAAGATATACTTCAGACTTTTATGATCCGTGTAGATTTCACATTTTTCACCATACAGATAGTGTCTCCAAAGCTTCAATGCAAATACAATTGTTGCCAATTCCAGATCATGCGTAGGATATTTCTGCTCATGAGGTTTAAGTTGTCTTGACGCATATGCAATGACGTTACCGTGTTGCATCAACACACATCCTAAACCGTGATATGAAGCGTCACTGTAAATAACAAAATTTCCTTGCTCGTCTGGCAGTACTAATACTGGTGCAGTCACCAACCGATTTTTCAATTCTTGAAAACTTTCTTCACACTTACTATTCCATTCAAACTTTTCACTTTGTCGAGTTAACTTGGTCAGTGGTGTCGCTATCTTCGCAAAATCTTTGACAAATTTTCGATAATATCCTGCCAATCCTAAGAAACTTCGAACCTCTGTCGGCATCTTTGGTCTTTCCCAATTCAACACAGCTTCAATCTTTGCTGGATCAACTTGAATGCCTTCTCTACTGATGATATGCCCTAGAAACTGCACTTCTTTCAACCAAAATTCACATTTTGAAAATTTTGCATAAAGCTGCTCCTTTCGTAATATCTCCAATGTCGTTCTTAAATGCGCTGCATGCTCTTCTTCCGTCTTTGAGTAGATCAAGATGTCATCAATAAATACAATGATAAACTTATCCAAATACTTCTTGAATATTCGATTCATCAAATCCATAAACGCTGCAGGTGCATTCGTCAATCCAAAAGCCATCACAAGGAATTCATAGTGTCCGTACCTCGTTCTAAACGCTGTCTTTGGAATATCTTCGGCCTTGATCTTTAACTGATGATAGCCTGATCGTAAGTCGATTTTCGAAAACCATGCTGCTCCTTTTAGTTGATCAAATAAATCATCGATGCGAGGTAAAGGATATTTATTCTTGATAGTTAACTTGTTCAGTTCACGATAATCAATACACAGTCGCATACTACCATCCTTCTTTTTCACGAACAATACTGGCGCACCCCATGGGGATACACTTGGCCTTATAATTCCTTTGTCAAGAAGTTCTTGTAACTGCTTTGCTAATTCCCTCATTTCAACATGTGCCATTCGATATGGAGCTTTCGAAATTGGTTCGGTCCCTGGCGTCAAGTCAATAGTGAACTCGATTTCTCGATCTGGTGGAAGTCCTGGTAATTCGTCTGGAAAAACATCAAGAAATTCACAAACTACAGGAATATCTTCAATCTTTAAATTTCCCTTATCAGCATCCCGTACATAGGCTAAATAAGCTTGACATCCTTGACGTAGCAATCTTCTCGTCTGCATTATTGATAGGAATTTCTGCTTTTGCTTCTCACCTTTAAATATTACCGTTTCATTTTCTTCAGTTTGCAATTTCACTCTCTTATTCGCACAGTCAATTTGAGCATTATTACTAGATAGTCAATCCATTCCTAAAATAACATCAAACTCCCCTAACCTGAAAGGTATCAAATCAACTGAAAAATGACATCTCCCTATCTCAATATCACAACTTGGGCATACTCGATCTACTGCAACCTGATCATTATTCGCTAATTTTATGACTAACACTTCATCCAACCACTGAACCTCACAATCTATCTTAGAGATAAAAGCTTCAGAAATAAAAGATCTAGTAGCTCCTGAATCAATCAATACCAAAGCATTTACGGAATTTACAGGGAGTGTACCTGCAACCACATTCGGACTCTGTACCGCTTCCTTCATTGACATGTTGAAAATCCTTGCTCTGGGCTGATTTTGCTGTGGTAGTGGAGGTGGAGGTAATGCTAAAACTCTTGGAATACTAGCAGCCATTGCAATTCCTCTGCAGTCTCTGGCGATATGTCCTTTTCTCCCACATTGAAAACAAGTAACTTCTGCTTTTCCCATCGGACATTCTCCAGAATAGTGTCCCCTTTGCTTGCACTTGAAACACGTGACATTTGGCTTGTTGCAAATTCCCGTATGCTTTCTACCACACGTTCTGCAATCAGGTACAGGCGGTCGAATAAGCCTTTGCTGAGTTGGGGCAGGTAGTCGATTACCCATCCTCTGGTTGTTTTGTTCTGGCCTCCTAAAGTTTACTTTTCCTCCAGCTTGAAATCCCGGCCTTTTGTTGAAACGATTCTGAAAATTCTCTGGTCCTTTCTCTTTCTGAGCTGCTTCGCTTTCTCCTTCAATAATCATAGCCTTCTGAACAACAGCCGTATAAGTTGTCAATTCAAACACAGCTACCCTGCTACGAATCCATGGTTTCAGTCCTTGCTGAAATCTCTTAGCCCGCTTCTCGTCCGTATCCACCTGCTCTGGAACAAACCTTGCTAATTCAGTAAACTTGGTCTCATAATCCGCAACCGATAAGTTGTCTTGTTTCAGCTCCAGGAACTTGATCTCCATCTGGTTCTTCATAAAATGAGGAAAATATTTCTCCAAGAAAAGATCAGTGAATCTATTCCAGGTCACCACACCTTCTTCTTTCAAAGCTTTCTTCGATTCCCACCAGTAATTAGCTTCGCCTTTTAGGAAATAGCTAGCGAAATCCGTCTTCTGCTCTTCCTCAACCTTTACCAACGAAAAAGCCTTTTCCATCTCTTTCAGCCAAGCTCTCGCTTTTGTAGGATCTGTGGAACCCATAAATTCCGGTGGCTTCACCGACTGAAATTGCTTGAAAGTAGTCGTAGGTGCTGCTGGTGGTATTTGATGTCCTGGATGAGCGGCTTGCTGTAACATCTGTTGCTGGAACTGCTGTTATTGCTGCTGCATTTGTTGTTGCATCATCAACATCAGCTGTTGCATGAGATTAAACATCTGATCCATCTGTTTATTATTGTTTTGGCCCTCGGTGTTTCCATTCGATGAGTCGGGTTGTGTTTTTCTTTTAGGTGCCATCTTTCTGGTAAATAAATAATGAGTCTTCTTTAATAACAGTATATTAAACATGTATTAAAACAGTCGATTTGAGAAAATAAAACAGCTTATTAAATAACTGAATAGATAAAACAGTATGATGTGCTTTTTTTTTAAATTTTTTTTTTTTAAAACATAAGGGTACAACATGATCGTAAATAAAACAACATTTGTAAATATGCAATGGTACTGAAATAAATATAAATGCTTAAATAACTGGAAATAAAATAAAGAAAACGTGCAAAAGATCATCTCGTATATATATAGGTAGAACACCAGCTACAGGTGTCAGTGCTTGATACAAAAACCTATGATATAACAGTCATACTGCTACTACTACTATCGGTCAAAGTCAGTAACTACACTCATACAAACTAGTCATACAATACTATACTGCCTCTATCTACAAAATATACATAATACAACACTCATCGATCTGCTAATCTCAAAATCCTGGTGGTACGTGGCTCAACTCCTCCTGCAATGCCTCCAGCACTGCCTCGGTAAGTCCCAATGCTCTGCGATATGCTGTCTCCGCGCTAAGATCCTACTGTCTCAAATCAATAAGCTGCTGCGAGCTAATCCGGTGAATCTGATGTAATCTCTCTCTCAGTATATAATCTGGTCGTAATGCTCTGACATGACCATCTGTCTGCGTCTCATACAATCCAAGGATCTCTCTATACTGGTTCTGCCATCTAATCCTCTCCTCCCTCTCTGCCTGAAAACGCTGATAAGTCACGGTATGATGCTCACGAAGATCAGTGCTGGAACCTCGAGAAGGTAATGGTCCATCTACCACGATCTCATCCATAAACTCCGGCTGAGGAAACTGATAAACTCCCGGAACAGGTGCATAAATGGCTAATGGGGCAGGAAATAAGACAGGCTGCTCCATAGGCGCATACACTGGCGGCTCTGCCTCTGGCTCCATCTGTGGCATCTCTGGAATCTCGACTGGTGGCATCGGAATCTGAGGCTCTAAATCCTCCCACTGCGGAAGATCAACCATATCAGGAATATCAAACATCAGAAACTCTAATGGTGGAATATCTGGTATCTCTGGCTCAAAGTATGGAAAATAATCTGCAAAACTTGGTACCTCTGGGGGAAGTGGTATCTCTGGTGCTGGCTCAGGTGGCAATGGAGGTAAGATCTGCTCTGACACTGAGGCTACTACCGGTGCATCCACTAGATCTGTCTCGGTCCTCTCCGTAGACGATGATAAAGAAGCCATCTAATATATATAAAAATAATAACACAAAAACAATCAAATCACAATCCTACAACTCATAACTTCTAATCACATAGACAAACAATCCTAACACTCTTACTCTCATCCTATCTCATTTTCCTATCTTATCTTAACCCTAACGTTCTTGTTTTCAAAGGTCAAACCTAAGCTCCGATGCCAACTATAACACCCTCCAAATCCGGGGTATAGATTTGGGGCATTATTAACAACAATTACCAACTATACCTGCACAAGCGAAATATAAATATAATAATTACCCCGAACTATCACTACTCAGGATCTTTTAAGGTCTGAGTTTGAAAACAAGAATCACGCACTACACTTTATTACAAACCCAACTAAATAAAACCTGTCTCAAGAACTATCTTTGATACAAAACTTTATTCTATCTACAGTTTCACTACACAACTTTTATTCAAACTACACAAGACTTTTATTCAACCCAACATTACTACTTATCCTGCTACACCTGATCTGGCAATTCAAAGCTCTCTTTGGGAATAGGAAGGAACACTCTTGGTATAAGAGGGTCCCGCTGCTTGACTCGCTTCTTGACTATGCGAGTCCTGATGGGTTTCATTCTCTACCTTAACTGTAAAACAATAGGAGTAACAATAAAAAGGGATGAGCCAAAATTGCTCAACAAACCTGCAAAAATATATATATGGTATAGAGAAAGAGAAACGAGAGAAACAATAAGCTGCTGGTTGTAACAACCATCTGTATCTGTATCGAATAGTAATTTGCCAATGATGGCGAGTGCCAAATGAACAAGACTGGAAACAAGAACCAACATATGCACTATAATCTGCTGATCAGTCAGAATATAGTGCGGATCTATACCCAACTGCATAGACCCAACCAACATAAGGAGTACTCAGGCAACTATGGCCTATTAATTAATGGTCTGGGAAAAACCCAGCCTTTATAGTAACTATCCAGTCCAAGGCTGAGCATCCGGAACAATCGGTATGCTATTGATATATCCCAACACCAGGATATACCAGAGTATATGTAGGGTAAATGAATTGAAATATGAACAGGGAATTCAATAAATTGGGTAAATCAAGAATTGAAATGAAACTGGAACAATGATTATCAAAGAGAATTGATACGATAGAAAAGAAATATAAATCACTATTCTGAATTTAGAATAGGGGAAAAACTTGCCTTGCGCGTACTTAACCTGGTTTAACTCACTGCCTTCTGACCCTAGCTTGCTCTGTCTTGCTAATACTGAACAAATCATGGAAAGATAGGTGTTTAGATAACTTACTATATACGTATATCTTGAATTGATATCACGCAACCTTATCAGTCTACCCATGCGTTTCTATCTGACTCGCATATATATACATACATTTATACAGCACATCTATTCACATAATCACATAAAGCACGTAGCACGTAAAGCACATAATTAATTTCTAGATTTATAATTATTTTTAGAATCAATTCCAGGCTTATACATGCATTACTAGTCTTATCTGATTTTATTATAATTTTTCAGGATTTATTTGGCTCAATTATACCCCTATTAGGACTTACGAACTATCAATTATCACCAAACCACTCTTTTTTGGAAGAAATTATAACTTACAACTATTTTTATTGGATTCGACTCATTTTTCTGAGTCTAGGGGTCTTCGTTTCACTTAAATCGGACTAACGGTTGAATTGTTATGAATTAAACACTGATGATTCAATTTATTATTCAATATAAATAATTATTACAACCTTTTAAATCCTAAAATAATTTTTAAATAATTATTTAAGAAAAATCAAAGTCAAAAATAATTTTTTTATAATTTTTGGAGTTAAAATGAAGAAGTTATGATTTATTGAAAATCATGTGATTAATTATCGAAATAATTAATCACTTTTTAAATATTTAATAAATAAATAACTAATAAATAATTAGTAAATACTTATTTAATAATTTAAAATAATAAATCCCTAATTATTAGGATTAATCATAATTTAATATAATATTTATAACTTATCGATATTTATTCGATTAGATCGATTATTTACAAATAATCAATCAACTTAATTAACCGATACGCTATTTATCGAATAACTACGAATTATTCAAATTATAGATCACTTAACGATTAATTACTTGTATAACTACGAATTACTCGCAATTCCCGCATAATTATCGAATATTAAATTACTATCGAGACTTATACGATTCGCTAATCAATTAGTTACTAATATCTAATTATACGATACGAATAATTATTACAATATTAATCGAATAACTAGCGCTCGAATAATAATTCTAATTATCGAATCATTATTTGCACTATTAACTAATTATTAGATTATTAATCACATTTCTTAATTATTTCTAATCCTTATTTATTAATTAATTACCTAATTACTAATTAATTATCCAATTATTATATAATTAAATAATTAATAAATAATTAGATAAATAATTAAATAATTAAATAAATAAATAAATTCGAATTTATAATTTAATAAAATAATTTAGAAATTAATAATACTATTTTCAGAATTCAAAATTAATTTTTAATTGATTTTTAGAATTAATAAATCTAATTTCTGTTTTTATAAAATAGAATTAAATAATAAAAATTCAGAAACAGAAATCAGAAAAACAGATTGGGGGTTTTTGGATCGAAACCGGGTTGCAACCGGGTCGTCTTCGACCCGATCGGGTCACGAAGAACACCGGCCAGTGCCCAGAATCTGACGCCGGCGGAGATTTTCCGGCGAGACGAAAACGTTCGATTCCATTCGTTCCTTCTGCGTTTTCGACGCACAACAACACAACGACGCTCCCCTTCTGTTCCTCCTTCGTCCTCGTCGACTACAACAGCCGGAAACCTAAGAAACGCGGCGGCGGCGGCGTAACTCCGGCGAGCTCAAAACGTACACCAACCTCGACGAAACCGGTGCCAATCGACTCACAAAATGACGATCTACACGCTCGTAATCATCAAAACATCAAACAACAACCAGAAAATCAAACCCGAGTTCGCGATTAAAAACCCGAAAATATAAACTTTCAGTTCGATCAATCAAACATCAAAAACACTTATATAATCGAAAACTACAGATCATAAGCTTCAAAACGAGTACTTACACTAACGATTTGGACTCCGGAATCACGATGAAAATCAGTTTTGATTCTGTTGCCCTGTTCTTCACCAAACCCTAACCCTAATTCCTTTTCTTTTTCTTTTTCTTTTTATTTTTTCCTGATTTTTAATTGTAATTAACTGATTTTATTAATAATAATTCAGGTATTTATATTTATGAAGATAATACCCCTAAGTAAAATTAAGGGTCTAATTACACTCCTATTAAAAATATTTGGCCCCAATTTTTATAATTTTTAGGTATTATTATTGAATTTTTAAATGTCAAATAAATACAAAATAAATACTAAAAATTCCCAAAAATTGTGAAAAATACAAAAATACAAAGAAAAATGATATATGATAATTTCATGATCATATAAAAATAAAAATATAATTTTTTTGGGGTTTTTGTTACCCGAAGGGATCCGGAAAAGTCGTTTTTCGCGAAAAAGGTCAATTGGTAAAACGTCTAGGGGTTCAGAATAGCGATATGGTATAGGGCATTTTTGGCAAAATAGGGCCAATGATTTTGTTTGAAATATGGGATTTTAAAACATAGTTTTGAGCTGTACAGGTTTTGATGTAATATATATAACTGACGATAAAACGTTCAATAAATATCCAAAACACGTTTGGATTAAAACAGCCAACACATAACACATAGCAGTTAGGGTTTAACAACTTACACATTTAATCACATCATAATACACATAATTTATCATTATTATAATATAATACCAGCGTAATTCCTCGGTCGTTACAATTTGAGCTGGATGTTATTATTGAAAGAGTCAATCCAGTTATTCCAGAGGACACTCAATTGCTTAATGAACTCAAGAAGGCACAGATAGATACTTTTCCTGAAGCCTATCCCTATTCAAGAAAGGGGTGGCCTACATCTGTCCTCAAACCAGAAAGTGCAAATACTTCACAATCCCCAAAAACTCTGTTAGGGGTAATCTCAGATTAATCATGACATTAGAAACTGATCTCAAGACAAAGAAGAAGAAGAAGATAGATGAAGATGAGGAAGTGATAAGGATTTTGGGAAGATACTTACAAAATACTGAAACCATGTTACCAAAACCTCAATTCAACATCAAAGATGACTTGGATGATGATGAGCAAAAACCTTCTGGCTCAAATCCAAGTCAATCCACCAAGACAACTAGCAGTAAGGTAGATGAGAAGAAGAAGGATGAGAAGAATGATGATAGGAAGAAGGGAGATGATAACAGGAGGAAGAAAAAGGCACAAAGAAAAATTTCCAACAGATTCAAATTTCACAAACTCAAACCACTAAACCTATACAAACACCATCTCAACCAATCCTACCTCAAAAGCCAAAATTCTTGTATAAACAAACTGCAAACACCTTACTCAAAATACCAATCAGATCCAGCCATGTCACATTAAAGAAAATCATAAACCTACCTTCATTCAAGCCTCCAACCAAAACTCACTTCAAGATTGTTGGAAGAAAACCAAAGAAAATGCAAGCTGGTGTTGGGGTCATCTGGAACTGTTTCAATCAAGATGACTTTTTGCCTCTAAACATGAGCACTATAGATGATGATCATATTCAACAACTATCTGAAGAAATTTTTAAAGTCTGTGTTGTCTTTTTAGCAGAAGTCAGAATCTACTATTTGGATGGCTCCTTCATTTTGCTTAGCAGGGGAGTAATGGAAACATTTTTAGCCACATAATTGAAGAGGGTGATTAGCTTAATGAAGGACAAGGACACAAGTACAAGAATGTGGAAGGCTGTGATGTCTGAAAGGTTGAGAGAAAGAAATGAAAGACATGAAAGATTAAAGGTTGAAAAGGAAGAAATGGATAGCAAGTATGCCAAGGAGATAGAGATGTTTGAACATAGGTCAAATGAGCTCAAGGCAAGGGGGTTGAGTAGAATATCAAAAGATGGACATTTCTTGAACATTTAAGTTGGCAGATTTTTAAGATTTAGAGTTGGTTATCTCAATGCTTACTCATTGGATGAATGACTCAAGCTGGTAAAAGCCTTAAGAGTGACATAAATAATTGAAGAACTACAAGTACTAGTAAATCTCAAGGACCTCATTAGGAAAGAACCAGGCTATGAGAAATTCACTTGATGGATGTAATTGTTGAATTTATGTAATCATTAAATGTATAAAAGTTTGTATTTGTCAATCTGTTAGTTTTTATGTAATTGATTTTAGCTTAGGGTTAGTCTTGTTATCAGGCATGAATTTGTGTTAACCAATCTTCTCACAAATTGGGGGAGATTGTTGTGCAAAACATGCATCTATAATAACAAGACAAAGTCACATTGACAACTCTGAGATTTTGTTGTTTGATAATCAATTTTGTATTCTGTATTATATTTCTTAAGTCTGTAAAAAGGTTAGAAGATTAGACTAGAGAATGTTTCTGTGAACAGATTCAAGCTAAGGAATAAACTCTGGAAGAAGATCAAGCCATGATCATGCCTCAGAGAAAAATGTAGAATCTTGGAGTTGAATAAAGATGTTCTTGGAAAAATATTTTAAGTCAAGAAATCTACAAGTCATAGATCAAGCAATATCGAGAAGTCATTCGAGAAGTCCATAATGACTTAAATGACTTATCGAGAAGTCCAAAATGACTTATAGAGAAGTCTCAGAGATATCGACAAGTCAATTGAAGATGCATAGAATTGGAGATATCGACAAGTCATTTCTGCATGTAGAGAACTCAGTGATATCGACAAGTCAAATGAAGATGTGAAGAATTAAAAATATCGACAAGTGAATTTCTCATTAGAGATCTCAGAGATATCGACAAGTCAAAATGTGTATATAGAGATCTCAGAGATATCGACAAGTCAATTCTACATGTAGAGATCTTAGACATATTGAACAGTCATTTCACATGCAAAGATCAAGAGACATCGACAAGTCAAATATACCTATAGGAAACTCAGAGGTCTCGATAAGTCATTATACTTATCGAGATGTCACTTCTCTATAGAACAAACTGGAGATATCGATATGCCTCTTAAGTACAGAATGCAGACAAGTAAATATTCAAGATGATCATTCAACAAACGATCTATCAACTAGATTGAAAAGTCTACAAAGTAGCCGGAAGAATACAAGATCAAGGGTCAAGATTAACTAGACAAAGGATGGTCACAGACCTACAAGATTCTGCACAGATTTGCTAAGTTAGAAATGGAAATAGAAAAAGGTTGCTTTATAAAGTAGTTTAGTACATTTTAGTGCAAGTCTTGTAAACTCGTGCTGCTAGTGTATAAAGCATGCACTGGTCCTTAGTTTAGAAGTAACAAACAGATTCATATTTTCTTGTATTCTCTCAAGATACAAGCCGAGTTCTTATATTTTTAAGAACACATAATTTATATCAAGACAAACTTAATTAATATAAATTAAGTGAGTTTTAAAATATTGTGCTTGTTGTTTCATTTCTGTTAACACAATATCTCTGCAAATTAGAAACTACTTTGTTGCTAAAAGTCAAAGAAACACATTCACCCCATGTGTTGTACTCAATAGCTAACATCCTGTCAGAACAATATACCTATATAATGTCTTCGAATTACAATAAAAGAAGAATAAGATATTGAATGTGAATTAATATATAAAATATAAAATACAAAATAAAACAAATATTTTCTAACTTGTATTACAAAACCTTTCTACGATTATTTAAACGTGTCAAATATATTTACTAAACGTTAGCAAATTCTAAAAGAAAAAGTATTGAAAATCTATTACTAATTCCTTATAAACAGTACCAACATAAAAACATATATCAAAAGGATGGAGTTTTTAATAAAAAACTCTTCTATATAAAGATAATAATTACATGATATACATACACTTAAATAAAATTATCAGGCAAAAAAAACCATTACATGTCATGCCATTAAATTTCATGCCATTACATGTCAAAAAACGATTTAGTTCATGACATGCCATTACATGTTATAGTCTCAATACTTATCAAAATAGCAGATACTAGGTTCCACGATTTCTTCAACTTCTACATTTGTTGGATAAAAGGCCAGACTGATAAATTAATCAAAGCTTTATTAGAAAAAATTCCTATACAACAATTATATCAATGGGGATATGAAGTTAACAGACCTTAATAGAGTATGTTCACATACTATATGAAAATGTCTCAACGTCTTCGAAACTACGATGCAAAATTTTGCTGGGCCTCAAAGTGTATTATTCTAAGGAATCATATGAATCATGATATCCTGGAATATTCCTATGGAATTATTGAAAAGCTCTCCAGAAAGGATCACGTGATCTCAGTACTGTTTAAAAATATATTAGACATATATTTCTTTCTGAAAAAAAGACAAGATGCAGTGGTTGTTCTAATCAACATGATCACTTCTCCGGGAACAAAGAACATGATACATAGAATGAAAAAGTCTCTAAAAACAATTGCTGGTAAGATATATCCGGAGATAATATTTGGCCTCTTAAGTGGTACGCTTATTTGCAGTTATTCATATCCTAATGAAGCCACTCATTATCAGCCCGATGGCTATCCGGTCCTTCCAAAACAAATGAAAACTATACATGTCCAAAGTGCAAAGTAGCATTGATGTTTGGATGTATTTCGGCTTATTTTACATCTTCTTTCGTTATGACCTAAATTGGTATTTGTAACTCAAGAACAATCTTCAACACAATGCCTATCAGGGACTATTGATTTAGTTTCTTTAATTATTTAATATAAACTGATCCCCATTATAGCATTTACATTGTTAATCGTTATTATAGTTTTTTGTATTAATAGTTTATTGTCGGTGCAATGCACGAGCTGTGTAGTTCAAAGGTAAATAATATAAACTAAAAAACAATCATATTCAGATACCATATTCGGATTATCCGCGCTTACTCATATTCGAATAAATACGATCATGCATTATCAATCAGATGGCTATTTGTATTTCCAGAACAAATGAATAACTATACATGTCCAAAGTGTAAAGTTTCATTGTCATTTTAGTGGATTTTATTAGTTGATATGTATTCGATACAATAATGACATTTACATTGTTCTTTAGTCTTATTGGTTTTTTTTATTCATTCTATTGGGTTTACGATTATATATTTGTACATAAAAATATTAGTAGCTAGAAGGCCTCAATTACTAGCTTTGTTTACCTTTTCATTTTTTGTTTATAATAATAGTCGATTACTTTCATGAAAGACGTTTAGTCCATATTCTATTAAATAACCTTCTATTCATCTCACAACCTTCTATAAATAACCAAAATAAAATAGTTATAGCTAATTACTTCGTAGTTGAACTGTTAAATCTTAAATATAACTCAAAACTACTATCATGACCAATTTATTTTATGAAATAACCTAAAAATATTTTTTTAACATTCCTAATTATTAAAAAAATATAATTATTGATGATAAATATTTAATTACTCAAAATTTATAAAATTAAAATCAACCTGTGCATCACACTGGCTATTAGCTAGTTGAAATTAATTTCTACTTCTTTTCTTCTATTAATTTAAAAATTAAAATCGTTGCTCGAACAATGTACCTCGAAGTGGACAAACTATCATAGTGTAATTAAATTTTAAATAAAGACTTCCTCGGTCACCAATCACATCCACTATTTTTCGTAGGGGCCGTTTGGTTCGAGCAATATTAATATAATTAATTCAAGATAAATAAAGTTAAAAATCAAAATATATTTAGACCAGCTAAAATAAAATAGTAGATATTATTCGAGATAAAATAAAATAATATAATATATCCTGGTTTAAAGCAATTACATTAATGTTAAATATAATTAGTTGGATTTGGCCGGTTCCACAGTGTGTTTGTATCCAACTCGACGGCTGTGTGTCAGCTTTCACTGTTCAACTGATGTTTGAATTCTTGATATGATCATCCGTCGACTTTCAGATCATCCGTCGATGACTTGATTGATCATCCATCGACTGCTATGTTAAACATCCGTTGATAGTCATTTGATCATCCGTCGAAGGCTTTGTTAATCATCCGTCGGTAGCTATTTTGACACTTGACTTCATTTCACTTATACAGAATTACAAGACATTGCTTATGTACAATTAATCAACCTATTCTGCATATCTAGTTAAAGTCAACATGACTTATATGCTACTATAGATTCTATACAAAGGTGCATACATCACTGTGCTACAAACTTATTATTACATAAGCTACTCACTCGATGGATAATAAGTTAATCATCCGTCGGGACTATAATGAGTTATCCGTCGGGACTATAATTCTTATCCGTCGAGTGCTACATTATTTCACTAAGTAAAATCTACTTAGATGTTTTGTTTAAGTGATCATCAAGTACACAACATATTCACAACAATCTCCCCCAATTTATGTCTACTGGAATTGTAGCCATAAATTAAGAGATACTTGATGATAACAAAACATCCTAAACATATATCTTTAAAGATAAGTAGATAAAACTGAAAGTGCTTCAATTAAACAAAATGTACAAGGTTTGGCTCACAGTCAGTTCAAGATGCTCCTCTAGCCTGAGCAGATTTTTCTAGTTTCTTGAAGGTCTGGATCTTCTTCCAAGCTTTCTGTTGTTTTCTTCAATTTGATTCTGGAGCTGCCTGTGGAATTCTAATTCATCAGATTCTGAGAGATCTAGCATTTCTTGCATCTCCAAGAGAGTCTCATTGCTAGAGATACTCAATTGGTCTTCTAGTCTGAAGAATCTTCTCACACCCTTGTCATCCATGAATTCCATCAGCCAGTAGGGCCTTAGATGCACTCTTCTCCCTGTGTATGGGATGATAAGAGTCTTGGGAAGTGCATCTTTGGCTCTAACACTCCTTAGCTCTTCAATCTTCTTCAATACTAATCTTCTTGCAGTTACATTGAACCCAAATTTTTCTTGAAGGATGAATAGACTTTGATCAACACAGCTTGGCTTTCTTGAAGTATCCTGTAAAGAGGCCACTGAATCTCCCTTCCTCCTTTGTACTTGAACACCAACCTTTTAGGTAGGTTTCTGTATGCATCAATTGCCCTTACTTCATCCAGCTCCTCCAGATAAAAGTTTAGATCTGAGAATTCTTTGATGTCACACAAGTACAAGTAGTCTCCCCTGTTGACCTTGGGTTGAGCTTTGACTACTAACTTGGATTTGAGAGGTGACAGCTTCACTTTCTTGACTGCCCTTGATTTTGTCCTTTTTGGCTTAGTAAGGATTGGCAAGTTGAAATCAGGAATTGGTAATTTATCCCACTCTATTGGCTCATCCTTTGGCATAATAGGCTCTCCATGTATGTTCCTGTAGGGGTCCACCACCCTTATGTCTTTAAATACCACAGAGGGCTTTGATTCTTGAGTTTTAGCTTGAGTGGATTCCTTAGGAAATTGATCTTCCAATTCCTTGTCAACAACATCCAGTTTCCTTTTTGTTCTTCTAGCCAGTTCTTTCTTTCTTGGGGATTTCTTCTGTTCTTTAATCTTCTTCTTTGATTCAGCAGCTTGAGATGGTTGAGAGGGAATTTGTTGAGAAGAATTCACAGCCTGTAGCTTGTCTAAGATAGCAAACTGTTCTTTCTTTTGTTTAGACTTCTTTGCATCTAGAGCAGCTTGCCTCTTTTCCTGCTTCAATCTGGCTTTTTCTTCTTTCTTTGCTTGAGCAAATTGTGGATGTCCAGCTACCACACAAATTTCCTTTCCAATTCTGAATATCTTTGCAATTCTCTTTCTTGAGGCTGAATCAACTGGATCTTTGTAGAAGACAATAGATCTTGACAGAAGCTTCTTTTCATCAGGCTTGGGTGTCTCATACACAGTATCCATAGGGTTCTTCAAAGATGACTTTGGATAGTTTACCCTTGGTTTAAGAATTATCTCAGCCTTCGTAGTCTTGATGTAGGAAGATTGTCCTTTCTCCAGATAGATCATACTCATCTCATTCACATTGATTGGCTTGACATGAGAGTGATGGATGGCTGACTGAACTGGTTTCTTGACTAATTCAAACTTTTTCTGTATTTCCTCATCAATCTCTTTCCAGTTGATCAAAGTCAACTTTCCTTTATCAGCATCTTTCAAATTTTCTGCTGCTGCATTGATTAGATCTATACCATCTGCAACTGGTGGCTTGGAGATAGTAATTGAAGGTATAATTACTTTGCTGATTTGAACTTGAAGTGTCTCCCCCTCAGTTGGTCCTTTCTCCCCCCTACTTGATTCTCTCTCCCCCTTTTTGTTATCATCAAGTGGAGGAGTTAGGCCTTGTGCTTTAGCCAGTTGCATAAGAAGATTTGTCTGAGTCTGTTGATTTTGAAGAAGTAAAGCCACTGAATTCTCAATAACTTGAACTCTGTTCTCCAGCTTGGCTATCTTCTTGTCAGAATCAGATTCTCTCCTTAATCTCAGTAATAGATCTTGCATGGTACCATATGGCATTATTGAATCCAGCTTCTCAGAATTGTATGTCTTCAAGTCAACTATTTCTCTTTTGAGTTCATCCACATTCATATTTTGTCTTAAGTGTTGGATCTTCATGAGATGTAAAGAGTCTAGGTGAGCTTGAAGAACGGCCTTGGTACCAGCATCTGAAGTTTCCTGAATAGCCTGTTGAATAGCTATTACTTGCTTAACCAAGGACACCTCAAATTGTCCTGGTGTAGATTCCTTTGCCCATGCCCATTCAGGTAAATTTAAAGCAGAACTTGGGCCTTCAGCTCCCCCTAAGTTCATGCTTCCATCCAAAGAACCAGAGTCATCATCATCAGAATTTACTCCAAATTCTTCAGATGGCTCTCCAGCTTGAGAAGGCATCCTATTAACAGCAGCTTTATCTCTTTGAAGAGATTCTGTGGTGTGCACTAAATTCAAAGTCTGCTCTGCCTCCACATTGCCCTGAGCAGCCAACAATTGATAGGCTGAAACAGGGTGAGTAAAAGTGTCAGCATCCAAGGAAATGTTATCAATTACAGCTTTGTAATGTTGCTGAAATTGTCTTTCCTTTTCAGCATCATCCACAATCATTGACTCACTAGCAATGGCTGGTTCCATCCTTATTTCTCATGTACCTGCCTTTCTCTCATATTCTCTCTTTTGTTGCATCAGGGTCTCACCCTGGCTCCCCACCCTCACACCCTCACCTTCACCTACTAAGGTGGGACTCCTCTCACTCACTTTTGCCAATCCTGAATGAATGGATTGCTGAGATTCACTCTTTTCCTCTCCTTTTGCCTGGGAGCAACCTAGTCTCTCACTCAATTGAAAGGCATATGTCATAGCCTACTCGTTTATTCGAGTATTTAACTCAACTCAAATAAGAATGTAATAAGTAAATAGTGGATTAATCATCAGAGAGATCTCACAATGTAACATCTGTCAAAGAATAAAGAAACATTGTTCATCTGCAGACTTGAAGATTCACTGGAAGAAGTTCAAGAATTTGATCATGCCTCAGTGATATAAATCAAGATCGTGGATTTAATCAAGTGACAGAGATCTCGTCAAGGTATCATTTATTACAAGGATTCAATCAGAATATAAAAGTCAAGACATGAAGAAACGTCACGAAAGTTAGTCACTCATGAACCAGACAGTACATCGAGTGTCAGCATTGAAGTGGCGGAATTGATTCATAAGTCTCAGTGACTTTCAGAAGATTGTCAGAAGAATGGATGCTGCTAAGGGTTAGTATTAATTCTCTATTAATTAATTAAGTCATATAATTTAATTAAGAAAATAAATTATATCTGCAAAGATTAATTTATTGATTAATTGAATTAAATTTATTAATTAATTTAGAATTAATATTAAGGATTTACAAGATTTTAATTGGTTTAAAATCTGCTTAAATTCAGCAAGACAATTCATTTGAACTAGTATGACAATCGGTATGACAATTGATAGTCATACCGAAAGTCATGCCAATACATTTAATTGTCTTATTAGAATTTATGTTTAGATTAAAATCAGTTATTAATTCAGCAAGACAATTTATTTGAACTAATATGACAATCGGTATGACAATCTATAGTCATACCGAAAGTCTTGCTAGCTCATTTTTAATTGTCTTGCTAGTTGTAAACATTGTCCTACCGAAAGTCTCACAAGCTTAAAGGATTGTCATTCCAATTCAATCTACTCGGCTGTGTTGTTTAAAAGAAGCAGAAGACCAGTTCATAAAAAAAAAAGCAATCAAACAGAATACAAACTCAAGAACAAAAGAAAAAGGAGCAGAAAAATATTTCATCTCATCTGCAACTTCAAGATCAATTTCTAGATTGTAAAGTTAAATCCAATCAACTAGAAATACTTATCTTGTTCTTGTGTATCAATCTAGCGGATTAAAATCCCTAGAACTTAATCTCAAATCGCATTTAGCATTTGATCTTTTAATTACAAAAATAGAAAAAGTTCATGTCGAATTTATTCTAAATTTGTAATAATTGATTTGAGATTAATCCCTTATAACCGATACCGTAGTTGTAACACCTTTCAAGTTTAATAAAAGTTTTATTTAACTTGAATTTTGTTTCACAATTTTATTCCGCATTTTATTCGATTAAACGGTATTGTTTGCATTCAACCCCCCATCTACAAACAAATTGGGACCTAACAATTGGTATCAGAGCCTTCTGATTAACGTACAAATCTAGATCCTAGACTTTTGTGTTTCTTTCACTTCTTGAATTTTTTATTCACTCAAAAAATTCATAATGACTACACAAAAAGTTGGAACCGTTAAAATTCCACTTTTCGATAAAGAAAATTATGTTATGTGGAAGAAGAAGATGCTACTGTTTTTACAGGTTGCTAATCCCAAATATTTGCAAGTGTTGAAGAAGGGTCCAAAAATTCCTATGGTTATGGAACCAGAGGTAATAGAAAATGATGTGGTGATCACCAAAGCGAGAACTTATGTGAAGGATCCTGAGGACTTATCTCCTGCTGAAATAGAAGAAGCTTCCCTGGATGCTAGCCTTCAATTAATCTTAGTAGATTCCCTTAATCCCCTGATGAATAGACATGTGATGAATTGTAAAGATTCCAAACATATCTGGGAAACTATTGAGATTATTAATGAAGGCACAGAGGAAGTTAGGGAGAACAAACTAGAAATCCTAACCTCTGAGTATGAATACTTTAAATCCAATCCAGGAGAAGGAATCACTGAAGTGTTTGAGAGGTACAATGCATTGATCAACAACCTGAACATTAATGGTAAATACTATTCCATCAGGGAGGTCAACAAAAAGTTCCTTTTAACACTGCCAACTCATCTCGAACATAGAATCACTGCCATAAGAGAAGCAAGAGATCTGAGTGAGATTTCTTTGGAAAGGCTCTATGGTGTGTTAAAGACTTATGAGTTGGAGCAGATTCAGCAGAAGGAAGTTTACGGGAAAGGAAGAGTGGTCAGCACGTCTACTGCTCTAGTAGCTGATGAACAATAACAACAACCACAATATCAACAACAATCTCAACAGTCAGAAAGAATGGTACAGTCTTCCAAGGTTGAAGATAATGTGATAGTAGCAGAATTTGATTCTCCTACTACAAATCAATCAGGAGATGATTATTATTCCTTGGAAGAACTGGAGCAATTGGAGGATGAGTCAATGGCCCTGATTGTCAAGAGATTCTCAAATGTCAGATTCAAAAGGAATCCCAAGTTCAAGTACAATTCCAACTACAACAGATTCCAGAAAGGTGGATCTTCATCCTCTAACACCAGCAGTGGTGGGTATAAAACAGGGATGGTTGATCGAAGCACCATTCGATGCTTCAACTGTAATGAGTTGGGACACTTTGCCACAGAATGCAGGAAGCCAAAACAAGCTAGGAAGAACTCTTACGATTCTAATCAAAAGAGTAAATCTGAAAGGGCGTACCTGGAAAAGGGAAGAAGCTGGGATGATACCGACAGTGAAGATGAAGAAGTTGGGAATCTTGCTCTCATGGCTAGTAATGCAAGCACCTCATCGTCAAGAAAAGAGGTAAAATTTATTGATGATGAATTAGTTTATCATCTAGGAGGTTCCTTAGATTGTACTCGTCGTGATAATGAATTGTTAAAACAACAAATCAAAGACCTTGAGAAAGAGGTCAATGAATTAAGACTTGTGCACATTAATCAAGATAAACTAAAAGAACAAGTATCTTTTCTAGAGAATAGAGTTGACTGTTATAGACAACTCGAAACTATTCTCAAAGACAAGATCACCGGTCTTGAGGCTAAGGTTAAAGCTTACTTTAATTCTTGTTCGAAGTCCAAAGAGTTTTACAATAAGCAAGCTGTTAATCAAACACATGGAATAGGTTATGATTACAATGCTGCTATTGGAAAATTAGGCATAAACTCCCCTCCTCATGTATGTGCTAAAGGCAGGGAAGTACCACATGTGCTTAAGGGTGTTGATGAACCCCTCTATAAAGAATCAATTGCTGAACCATTTGATGAGACCTCTTTTATTATTCAAGAAGAAATCTGTGCTGAAGATAATGCTAATGGGAAAGATGTCTCCAAGTCAAGTGTGTCAAAAGTTTCAGTCAAGGTTGTGAAAGCAACTGAGACTAACTCAGACACACATGAGTTGGATAACACAAATGCCATGTCTACCATGCATAAGTTGCCTATTGTTAATCCTTCTCATAAAGCATGTGGTGTTCCTGATTGTATGTCTTGTGCTTTTAATCTGTTGTTTGCTTATTTTAATGGTAAACATGTTTCTAATGATAAGACTACTCCTTGTCAGCATGTGAATAATAGAAAGCATGATAGGTCTAAGACTGCTAGTCCTCCTAAAGCTAGAAAGGAGACATTTGTGCCTAAGCCTAACCAGAAATTTGTCAAGGCTGTTCACAAGGTCAAATGTTCAGTCATTGAGAACGTTGAGAATATTGAAATTAAGAATGTTGTTTTTTCTGATAAAGGCCAATTTTACAAGTATGCCGGACCCAGCCAAGCTTGGGTTCCGAAGAAGTTCTAATCCATTTGTATTGCAGGGCATTAAACAGGTACAACTGGTAGTGTGGATTCTTGACAGCGGATCGTCAAGACATATGACCGGAGATAGAGCCCTGCTATCAAATGTGGTTGAGAAAGCTGGCCCAGTGGTTACCTTTGGAGATAACAGCAAAGGTTTAACGGAGGGATATGGCTGTTTGCTAGCTGGAAATGTTATCATTGAAAATGTATATGTTGTGCAAGGACTTGAACACAATCTGCTTAGCATTAGTCAGTTCTGTGACAACGGCTACAATGTTTTATTCGACAAGCTGAAGTGTCAGATTCTGCACAAGAAAAGTGAAAAACCCTCCTTAATGGGAATTCGGAAAGGAAATCTGTTCGTAGCTGACATGAACTCTGGAAGCAATCTTGAAGTCAATTGTTTCTATGCAAAGGCATCGTCAGATGAGAGTTGGCTATGGCACAAGAGACTTTCTCATCTCAATTTCAAAACAATGAATTCTCTTGTCAAAAGAGAATTGGTAAGAGGTCTGCCTCAGCTGGAATTCTCTCCAGAAGGACTATGTGAGGCTTGCCAGAAAGGAAAGTCAAAGAAAGCAAGTCACAAAGGCACTGACACATCTTCCATAACTGGTGTTCTGCAATTATTGCACATGGATTTATTTGGTCCAGTTAATATCCTTTCTATGTCAAAGAAGTGTTATTGTCTTGTGATAGTTGATGACTATTTCAAGTATACGTGGGTTTTATTTCTTCACTCTAAGGATGAAACACCACAAGTTGTGATTGATCATATCAAGATGATTGAGTTAGATTCTAACGTCCCTGTTAGAGCAATAAGGTCAGATAATGGGACAGAATTCAAGAATGCACTTCTCAATGGATTCTGTACAGACAAAGGGATTACCAGACAATTTTCAGCTCCTAGAACCCCTCAGCAAAATGGAGTGGTAGAAAGGAAGAATCGTACATTGATTGAAGCTGCAAGAACGATGTTAAGTGAATCAGGTCTTCCAATGTACTTTTGGGCTGAAGCTGTCAATACTGCATGTTATACTCAGAATCGAACTCTAATCAACAAAGACTTCATGAAAACTCCTTATGAGATTTTGAATGAACAGAAACCTTCTATCAAATACTTTCATGTATTTGGTGCCAGATGCTTCGTGCTCAAGGATGGAGATGATCGTCGTGGTAAGTTCGAGGCAAAGGCATATGAGGGTATTTTTGTTGGATATGGAAGAAGATCATATAGAGTGTATATCATTGATCAACACAAAGTAACTGAAAGTGTCAATGTTACATTTGATGACACTAAACTCCCTAGTATCCAAACTGAAGATCCTTCTGAGAAACTGAAGTTTGATGAGACGTCAGATTCAGAATCAGAACATGGTCAAGAACCTGAGGTTGTTGCTGGTGAAGAACCTGTTAATCCTGATGATACTCAAGGTAATAGTGATGGAAACTTTGGCAACAATGGAGATACCACTGCTACTGACGGAGAATCTTCAAGTCAACATGGCAACAACTCAGGGGGAGATGCTGAAGGATCATCTAGTAGGACACAACATCACAATGAATTTCAAGGCGAATCATCAAGATCAAATCTTCCAAGACAGACTGTCTGGAATAAAGCTCACCCTTTTGAGTTGATTATTGGTGATCCAGATGTTGGAGTCAGAACTAGACGTGCTACTCAAAATGAGTGTCTGTTCTCAGGATTTCTTTCTGAGATGGAACCTAAGAAAATTGAAGAAGCACTGACTGATCCAGATTGGGTGATTGTTATGCAAGATGAACTCAATCAGTTTGAAAGTCAACAAGTCTGGAAACTGGTACCTAGGCCTGTACACAAGAAAGCTGTTGGTACTAGGTGGGTATTCAGGAATAAACTAGATGAAGATGGTGTGGTTACAAGAAATAAGGCAAGACTGGTAGCTAAAGGGTATTCTCAAGCTGAAGGCATTGATTATGATGAAACCTATGCTCCAGTGGCTAGACTTGAGGCCATCAGGATATTTCTGGCATTCGCAGCATTTTCAAACTTTAAAGTTTATCAAATGGATGTCAAGAGCGCCTTTCTGAATGGAAAGCTGGATGAAGAGGTATATGTAGAGCAACCTCCTGGTTTTGAAGATCCAGATCATTTGGATTTTGTCTTCTTTCTTTTCAAGGCTATCTATGGGCTAAAACAGTCTCCAAGAAAATGGTATGACACTCTCTCTGAATTTCTTATTGAAAATAGCTTTATTAGAGGTGTCATAGACAAAACTCTCTTTTCTAAAACACATAAGAAGGATACTATATTAGTCCAAGTCTATGTGGATGATATAATATTTGGGTCTACTAATGATAATCTCTGTAAGAGATTTGCTAAGTTAATGCATAGCAAGTTTGAAATGAGCATGATGGGAGAGCTGAAGTTCTTTCTTGGATTACAAGTAAATCAAAGGTTAGATGGAACATTTATTTGTCAATCCAAGTATCTCAAGGAACTCCTCAAAAAGTACAATCTAGAGGATTCTGCATCAGCAAGGACTCCATCAACTACAGCTGTCAAGCTTGGACCATGTGAAAACTCCATTAAGGTAGATGTCACAAGCTACAGAGGTATGATTGGCTCGTTACTCTATCTTACTGCAAGTAGACCAGATATTATGTATGCTACATGTTTATGTGCAAGGTTCCAAGCGGATCCTAGAGATATTCATCTCGTTGCTGTTAAACGAATCTTAAGATATCTTAAGGGAACACCAAATCTAGGTATTTGGTACCCTAAAGAATCTGGTTTTAACCTTGTCGGATATACAGATTCAGATTATGCAGGAAGTGTTGTTGATAGGAAAAGCACCTCAGGAAGTTGTCAATTCCTAGGAAGCAGGCTAGTCTCATGGTACAACAAGAAACAGCAAACAGTTTCCAACTCAACGGCCGAGGCTGAATATATTGCTGCTGGAAGCTGCTGTGCTCAGATCTTGTGGATTAGGAACCAACTACGAGACTATGGCTCTGTATTGAACAAGATTCCTATTTTATGTGACAACACAAGTGCAATAGCCATCACCAACAACCCTGTGCAGCACTCGAGGACAAAGCACATTGACATCAGGTATCATTTTATTAGAGAGCACGTCATGAATGGTACTGTTGAACTATTTTTTGTTCCAACAGAAGAACAAATAGCAGATATTTTCACTAAACCACTTGACGAATCCACATTTACCAAATTAGTTGGTAAATTGGGCATGTTGAATAGTTTTAGTGATTAATTTAGTTAATATCTGAGATCTGTTCTTGAATGAATTTACAAATGAATTTTTCATAAATGAAAAATTCATTTGCAAATTTATGTTATCATTTTATCATATTTCTTGCTTAATTCTATGTAATTTATAGTATCTTATCTGTTTTATTTTCCCTTCTTGTTAATTTAAAATATCTCAGAATATTTTATTTTCTCTAAAAATATTTTTCTATGAATTTTATTTGCTAAAATTCAACAGAAATCTATTTTTGGAATAAAAATAATTAATTCTGAAATATTGTCTTTGATTTTGTAAATATTTTCTGATATTTTTACTAAGTTATATAAGTCTTTATTCCAGTACATATTTATATATGTGTGTTTCTGTGTTTAAAGCTGATATGACAATCGGCAAGACAATTGAAATTGTCTTGCTGAAAGTCATTTCAGTTTAAATGTTGTTTATTATGTTATTCAGTATAGTTTTATACTGGCAAGACAATCGGTATGACTATCAATTGTCTTGCCAGTTTTAAACCTTATATATAATTATTTTCCTTTTATTATTGTACTGGTATGACAATCGGTATAACTATCAGATTGTCATACCAGTTATAATTTTAGTATTTATTTCGGTTGTTTTTTTCCCTTCTTTTGCCTGGTATGACAATCGGTATGACAATCCAGGATTGTCATACCAACTGTCATATAAAATCGTGTGTTTGTATTGTTTTAAACCACATTTCATCAGTTCATTTCTTTTAAAAAAATTCGAACAGTTTTTGTATTCAGTTTTCTCTCTTCTCTCTCTTCGAACTAAAACCAACGAATTGTCTGTCTTCCTTGCTCGAGTTTTCACTCAGCATACTAAAACTTCACTCCTGTGATATATACACACGTATATACTTACGGAAGTGCTGCCCAATTTTTTTTCTTTCTTTCTTTTCTTTTTCTTCAAATCGATTTTTCCCAAAATCAGTTCTTTTTATTTTTATTTCAATTTCTGATTTGTGTCTTTTGGTTTGTCAAAACTGCGTTTGTGAGTTAAGAATTTTAACGAGATACATTTCTATCTAAATTTTTCGATTATAATTAATTTAATTCGAATTATTAAATTAATTTAATTAATTCGAATTTTCTTAATATTACTCTTAAAATTCTGAAAAGCGTGTGTCTTATTTTTATTTTAAATGGCTCTCAATTTCCAAATTGTCGCGCATAATCAGGTTGGTTATTTTAATCCGGAAAAATGTGATGTTGAAAAATTTAAGCCATGGATTAGATTTTTAAATGACCATTCGATTGTTAGCTATGCTATTAAATCAAATGTGATTTTAAACGTCGATCTACTTAGACTGATTTGCACAACCTCTACTGTGGCCGATGATTCAAAATCTTTTTCATTCACCGTCGCAAACACACAGTATGTAGTTGATGAAACAGTCGTCAATCGTGCGTTAAATTTTCCACTAGACAATTTCTGTAATTTACCCTCTGAAAATGATATCACAAATTTTTTCAATGCTATTCACTATCAGGGGGTGATCAATTTAACCAAACTTTCTAAATCTAATTTGGTGTCTGAATGGGATATTTTCTTTGATACACTTTCCAAAGTGTTTGCCAACTGCACAAAATCCAATTTTCATAACATCACTTCCACTCTACAGTATATTGGTCTTGCGGTTGTTTTCAATCAAAGGATCAATTTTGGAAAACTACTTTTTCCCATTCTCTTGAGACGTCTAACTTCTGCTTTACGTGATCATTCTACAAATCGTAGGGTATCATGTTACTATGCTCGTTTTCTCATGCTTATAGCAGATCATCTTCTCGCACCTGAACACAAAGCCCTTTTTGCTAACTCTGCAGTAACCGAACCCCCTCCAGTTAGTAAAAAGATTTACACTCGCCAAGACACAACCTTCAAATTCATGCAAGTTCCAGTACTTGTATCTGCTTTCATGGCCACTTATATTCCCTTACCTATTTTCAATCTTCCCGGCCATGAACAGCAACCTCAACCTCCAGTGGTTCAAGCCACCCAGGCTCTTCCATTACAGGTAGTAATTCCTCACTCTCACTCTCTTCCTACTTCTGTTGAAAGACCCCCAGTGGTTGATAGGGCTGACCATGAAGTTGTAGAACCACAGCTTCAATCCCAGGTCATAGAGCCAAACACAGAGTCACATTCTATCTCAACCTCTCCCCCATTGTCTAAAATGTTACCCAGGAGATTACTAGGAAGTAGTACATTGTTAAATATGAGTGAACCCTCAGCTCTGCCTCCTCCTAAGAAAAGAAAAACATATTCTGAGGCATCTGAAAGCCCATCCTTGTCCTCCCAACAGGACATGGACTTTGAAATGGCCAATGAACAGTTTCTAGAGGCATTCTCTCAACAGGATGCATCTATTGAAATTCGCCATAGGGCCATGGCATCTTGTACTGAGTCAAGCACAATTCCATTACTCACAATGGAACCATACACTTCCCCAGATCATACTCAGGACACACAGCGAGGAGTGCACGTAGAGTCGGTTACAGTGCCTGCCATAGTTACGGCAGAAGAGCAGTCACATGCTTCAGAGGGAAAATCTGACTCTCCGCCACCCTTAATAGAGTCATTTTCTCCCCTCCCAGATCAAACACCTCTGGCTCCCTTATGGGATTCTCCACTTGCAGATTTATCTGGAGAAAGTGGAGGGCAACTCGGTCAATCTATCCCTGAAGCAATTCAGACATCTATTCCAAAAGATTTGATAGTATTGACTGAGGATCGGGACTCGCGAATTCCCATTGCACCACCACTGACCTCTCTTGAAGAGGCTAGGGTGATTTTTAATGCAGGTACAGAAGAACAGCAACAGGAAGACTCCTCACGAGCAATTATATTGAGAGAAACACATGCACGTGAGATGAGTGAACCAAACATGAGTGAAATTCAGGTGAGAGCACACACAGACACTGATACTGTAAACCTGTTAGCTCAGATTGCTGCCCTAAAAGAAGAACTTGCTAAAAGCCAAGCTGAAGCTCAAGCATTCAAAGCACAAGTGGTTGAACGGTCTTCTTCTTCCACCTCTGTCAACAATCAGCTTGCAATCATAAGGAACGACATCTCAGATCTAAAGACCACTGTAATACCAAAGCTCAATTCTATTCAGGACACTCCAACTTTATCAGCTGATGACATATCCAACTTCTGCTCTCTACATACAAGAATGACTTCTCTTGAAGACCTCGTTGAGATGAATCATTCACTGGACTCCTCAAGATTTCTAAAGATAGAGACGGGCATGGAACATCTCAATGAAGGGATGAAGCACCTATATTACATGATCAAGAATTCTCATTGCCCTAATAAGAACAAAGAACTTATTTTGAAGGACCGTCTGGTGGAGGATCAGGCTCTGGAGGTGATGGAGGTTCCAAAGGAAGATCAGAAGAGGATCCCTCAACTAAGGGGGAGAAGAAAGGAAGTAGTGCCAAAGGGAAGGAAAAAGATACCTCTGCTGGAAACAAAGGAAAGGCTGATGATGTCTACTACAGTGGAGAACAGGATGACTTTGATATTTTTGACATTCCCACTGAACCAGTTCAGGAAGATAAAGATGGGTTATTTGAAGCTGAAGAGGAAAGTGATTTTGAAGATTGGGAAGAGGAAGATACAGTGGATCCTATGTTTGAGAAAGAATTTCAGAAGGAGCAGTCAGAGATGAAAAGAAAAGAAGCTGAACTCAAGAAGGTCTCTCAGATCATTGACAGGAGGAAAGACATACAAAGAACAGAAACTCTTCAAAAGCAATGTCTTCATGACATTAAGGCTCAAGAAAGGAGAAGAGATGTCAGACTAAAGATTGGTGAAAAATGGGATGAAGCTAGGAGAGTACTCGATATGCCTCAGCTGAGCACTAACAATGATAGGCAGTTCTTACATCTTCTTGACAAGCTGGAAATCTCAAATCCTAACAATGACATGTACATGAATGCTATCAAGACTGAAGTCTCAAGGATCACAGCTGCTTTTGATAGATCCCTAAATGAGATGAGCATTTTTGTATATTGTCAGAGTGAAGGATCATTCAAGGTGTCACTTCATCTATTTGAGAATCGTTCTTTGTCAGAGATTTGGGTTCTTTTAAACAAAGTCAAAAGAAGCTCAGAATTGAATGAAGTTCTTCGAGAAAGGCTTAAAGAGTTTGCCAGCAGGGCTAGTCCTCAAGTGGTCAACAATCCTCATCAGGTGAGATTCTTTAAGTCTGATTGTCTTCAAATCTGTCAGCTAGATGTACAATCTCTTAAAGACTACTCAGCTAAGCATCTGGTCTGGATGTAACATCATTTGAGAACTGCTGGATATTCATCCATGTTGAAGACTCAAGCTGCTGACTTGATTCAAGCTTATTGTGAAAAGAATGTTAAAAGGTACACTCAACTCAAGAATAAGCTGAAGTCAGTTGGAGTTCAACCAGTCAGACCAGCAAGCTTCACTTCAGAAAAGGATCGTGTCTTTGACAAGGAATTGCTTCAAGATTTAGAAGAAGGTGAAGTCAGAAGAGAAGACAACTGAAGTCAATTAGCTCAAAACTCAATGTAATATGATTAGAGCTTTATGAATCAAGATAGTCTAATGTAGTTATATGTTCAGGCTAGAGGAAAATCTATCTTGTATTCACTTGTAAATTTCATTTGGAATCTGGAAAATGTTAAATATAATCCAGAACTTTTCTGCTATTTACTTTACATTACTGTTTATATCTTTTTCTTATTTGTTAGTTGAGTTATCCTCTAGGTATTTGTTGTTATTGTCTAACAAGCAAATAGGGGGAGATTGAAAGGCATATGTCATAGCCTACTCGTTTATTCGAGTATTTAACTCAACTCAAATAAGAATGTAATAAGTAAATAGTGGATTAATCATCAGAGAGATCTCACAATGTAACATCTGTCAAAGAATAAAGAAACATTGTTCATCTGCAGACTTGAAGATTCACTGGAAGAAGTTCAAGAATTTGATCATGCCTCAGTGATATAAATCAAGATCGTGGATTTAATCAAGTGACAGAGATCTCGTCAAGGTATCATTTATTACAAGGATTCAATCAGAATATAAAGGTCAAGACATGAAGAAACGTCACGAAAGTTAGTCACTCATGAACTAGACAGTACATCGAGTGTCAGCATTGAAGTGGCAGAATTGATTCATAAGTCTCAGTGACTTTCAGAAGATTGTCAGAAGAATGGATGCTGCTAAGGGTTAGTATTAATTCTCTATTAATTAATTAAGTCATATAATTTAATTAAGAAAATAAATTATATCTGCAAAGATTAATTTATTGATTAATTGAATTAAATTGATTAATTAATTTAGAATTAATATTAAGGATTTACAAGATTTTAATTGGTTTAAAATCTGCTTAAATTCAGCAAGACAATTCATTTGAACTAGTATGACAATCGGTATGACAATTGATAGTCATACCGAAAGTCATGCCAATACATTTAATTGTCTTATTAGAATTTCTGTTTAGATTAAAATCAGTTATTAATTCAGCAAGACAATTTATTTGAACTAATATGACAATCGGTATGACAATCTATAGTCATATCGAAAGTCTTGCTAGCTCATTTTTAATTGTCTTGCTAGTTGTAAACATTGTCCTACCGAAAGTCTCACAAGCTTAAAGGATTGTCATTCCAATTCAATCTACTCGGCTGTGTTGTTTAAAAGAAGCAGAAGACCAGTTCATAAAAAAAAGCAATCAAACAGAATACAAACTCAAGAACAAAAGAAAAAGGAGCAGAAAAATATTTCATCTCATCTGCAACTTCAAGATCAATTTCTAGATTGTAAAGTTAAATCCAATCAACTAGAAATACTTATCTTGTTCTTGTGTATCAATCTAGCGGATTAAAATCCCTAGAACTTAATCTCAAATCGCATTTAGCATTTGATCTTTTAATTACAAAAATAGAAAAAGTTCATGTCGAATTTATTCTAAATTTGTAATAATTGATTTGAGATTAATCCCTTGTAACCGATACCGTAGTTGTAACACCTTTCAAGTTTAATAAAAGTTTTATTTAACTTGAATTTTGTTTCACAATTTTATTCCGCATTTTATTCGATTAAACGGTATTGTTTGCATTCAACCCCCCCTTCTACAAACAAATTGGGACCTAACATCAATACACTCTCCTCTCTCAGTCCTAAGAGTGATTGTATTACCACTAAATCTTCTGCACTTGAAATTATTGAAGTTTGAAGTTGTGCAGAGACACTCGACGGATAAGTGATATCCGTCGGGTGAGTGGTAAAGCTATCCGACGGATAACTGCTGTTAAGCTTATCCGTCGGGATACAATCACTACTCGATGGATGAGCAATATCCATCGAGAGAGTAAAAATGAATGAGGTGGGAAGAGAAACTATTGTAGACTCTGTGTTGATTGAAGTTATTTGAGGCACAGATGTCACAATAGAATCTGAAAGAATTGGCAAGTGAGCCAATAAATCATCTAAAAGATGATGCTCACTTGCACTAGATTTTGGCTTCCCCAACAGAGTTAAAGAGGGGGAATCAGGAATTGAAGTGTTTATCATGTCCACTTCCAGTGAGTTAGTTGGTGAGTATGGTGTTTCAGTGGCTTCTATAATGAGAGATTTTTTCTGTGACTCCACATTTGTTGGAGCCACATCAAACTGAATTTGAGAAGGTGCAGGGACTGTTTCTTTAGCACCAGTTTGCACTAAGTGTATGCCCTGTGCATCCCCAGTTGTTTTGGATTTCTTCTTTCTAGTATAAGTTTGGGGTGAGCTTGTGTCCCTAACCCTCTTGGCCTGTGCTCTTGGATGAGTGCTTTGTTCAATAGCTACATCCTTTTGGGAGGATGCAGCTAGAAGTGAGCTTTTGTCCTTTTTAAGCACTGCAGTTTGTTGGGAAACTGCAGTGTGGCTAGGCTGGGATTCATTCAACTCTCCAACCTTATCCTTGGGGTTTCTTTGATGTTCACCCCTTCCCTCACCTATCTTACCTTCCTTCACACTCCCCTCTTTGGCTTTGGTAGATTTTTCAACTGGTACCTTTTGAGAGATACCAGAGGGGGTTTTCTTTGATTTGGATTTAGAAATTACAGTTATTTTGGCAGCTTTGGTAGGCAACTGTTTGGTCATTGTCACAGTTGCCATAGCTATGCCTGAAGTCAAAGAAATAGAGGAGATTGGAATAGTTGAGGGTATGGATGAACTTACCTCACTTACCTGAGGTGTCAGCATTACAGGAAAATAGAACATTGGCACATCCCTGTGATGGTTGACTCTGTTCAAGTCTGCAATGATTCTTCTCTCTTGAACCCAACAAGCCAATTTGTTGTTTGGGTTCTCAAGTACAATCTCTTGACAAAGATGATTAGCCAAAAGCATAAAAAATCTAGCATAGTAAACATTCTTTCCTCTTTTGGCTAAGTCACCTAGTTTAAAACCTAACTCATACACAACAAGGTCACTGAAATTGTAAAATTTGTCTGTAGCTAGCATGTATAGCATGTTAAGCATGGAAATGTTCACAGAATCAAAATTACTGATTTTTCCAGAAAAGACTTTAGTTACAACATCACACAAATAACTCAATTCCTTCCTAAGACCTAGTCTTCTAATCTCACTTAGCTTATTAGTAGGAAGTGCATAATGCATGGAATTAAGCATATTGATCAAATCAGTGTCGGTGTGTGGTGAAGTTACATTATTATCAGGAATCTTGAAACATGTTTTTATCACATCACTATTGATACATAATTCATTACCTTTGATGGTCAGAGTGATGGTTTTGTCAGTAGAGTTGTAGATTGTTGTTGTCCACATCTCTTCAACAATTTCACAATAAATTGTGGGTGATTCCAGCATGGCAAAACTTAACTTGCAGTTCTTCACGAAGTCCATCATCTTGTGATAGTCTTCTAATTGCTGAATACCCTTATTGACCAAAGCAGTGAAGTTGTTCTTCTCATAGATGAACCCAGTCTGTGACATGATCTTTACTACGGGTGCCATTATTAGAGAAGAAAAGCTTGAAGAGAAAGAGGATTTTTGCTTGAGAGAGAATGAAATAAACACAGTTGAATTTGAGAATGATAAAAGAAAATGATTAGAATGAAATAAGCTTTTATACTTTGCTCAAAAACAACGGATAAAAATAATAAAGAGAAGTAAATTATCCAATAGAAATTGCCTAAATTAGCCGTTTTAAAATAAACTGTAAAAATTCCACTCATTATCCGTCATGTAATGCTTACAAACTGTAAGTATACTCGATGGATAATGTTCAGGGAATTCACGGTTAAAATTTAGACACTTCGACGGATGAGGATAAACTGTTATCCGTCGAGTTTTAAAAGATTCCAGAAAAATAATTGATTTTTATTTACAATTTGTATTTCGACGGATGACTCAACCCGATGGATAATGGTCATCCATCGAGATACAAATTTTGACTTAGCCAAAATTTCATCCAAGACTAAAAATCAGCTAAATTTCTGGCTACTTTTCAACTTGCAAAATAATTCAGATAAATTCAAGAGTAATTAAGCATACCTAACTCACTTACCAACCTAGAAAAGGTGGATTTATCCAGTGGCTTGGTAAAAATATCTGCAAGTTGCTTCTCACTTGGAACAAAATGTAACTCTACAGTACCATTCATTACATGTTCCCTTATGAAATGGTACTTGATGTCTATGTGCTTTGTCCTTGAATGTTGCACTGGATTTTCAGTGATGGCAATTGCACTTGTGTTATCACAGAAAATAGGAATCCTTTCAACTTGCAAACCATAGTCTAGCAATTGATTCTTCATCCATAAAATCTGTGCACAGCAACTACCAGCAGCAATATATTCAGCTTCAGCTGTAGAAATAGAAACTGAATTTTACTTTTTACTGAACCATGACAAAAGCTTGTTTCCTAGAAATTGACAAGTTCCTGTTGTACTTTTTCTGTCAGTTCTGCAACCTGCATAGTCTGCATCTGAATAACCAGTTAGATCAAAACCAGAATCTCTAGGATACCAAATGCCAAGTTTTGGTGTTCCCTTGAGATATCTGAAAATTCTATTAATAGCTATTAAGTGAGACTCTCTAGGATCAGCCTGAAATCTAGCACATAAACATGTAGCAAACATTATATCTGGCCTACTAGCTGTTAAGTATAGAAGTGAGCCAACCATGCCTCTATAGCTTGAAATATCCACAGACTTTTCAGTAGTGTTTAGTTGAAGCTTAGTTACAGTGGCCATGGGAGTTTTTGCAGATGTGCAATCCATTAGATCAAACTTCTTTAAAAGATCAAAAATATATTTATTTTGACTAATGAATATTCCATCACTAACTTGCTTAACTTGTAAACCAAGAAAGTAAGTTAGTTATCCCATCATACTCATTTCATACTTATTTTGCATCAGTTTGGCAAACTTTTTACAAAGTTTCTCATCTGTAGAACCAAAGATAATATCATCTACATAAATTTGAACAAGTATGCTAGAGCCATTGACATTTCTGAAAAATAAAGTTTTATCTACAGTACCTCTTGTGAAGTGATTTTCCAAAAGGAACTTTGATAAAGTGTCATACCAGGCTCTAGGTGCTTACTTCAGTCCATAAAGTGCTTCCAGTAGATAATAGACATACTCTGGAAAATTTGGATCTTCAAAGCCAGGAGGTTGACTAACATACACTTCTTCCTCCAAATCTCCATTCAGAAAGGCACTTTTGACATCCATTTGATAGACCTTGAAATTGGCATGGGCTGCATAGGCTAAGAAGATTCTGATGGCTTCAAGTCTTGCAACAGGAGCAAAAGTTTCATCAAAATCTATTCCTTCTTGTTGGCAATAGTCTTTGGCAACCAATCTGGCTTTGTTCCTTACTACTATGCCATTTTCATCCATCTTGTTTCTGAATACCCATTTCATGTCTATTGGATTCTTTCCTTTAGGCTTGGGTATCGGCTTCCATACTTTATTCCTTTCAAATTGGTTTAGCTCCTCTTGCATAGCTAAAATCCAATCAGGATCTAACAAGGCTTCTTCTACCTTCTTTGGTTCTTTCTTTGAAAGAAAGTTGTTGTATAGACATTCTTCTTGAGTTGCTCTCCTGGTTTGAACTCTAGAAGAAACATCACCAATAATCAGTTCAAAGGGGTGATCTTTTGTCCATTTCCTTGGCTGAGGTAGATTAGCTCTAGATGAAGAGACCTCAATGTTGTCTTGATGTGTGATTGAGTTTTGATTGCTAGAAACTCCCCCTGAGTTTGTGGATCTTTGATTTGAGAAAGGGGTACTTTCTATGGGTGATCTGCCTTGACTTCCTGCTCCTTTTGATAACCCGGCGGATGGTGGATTTTGAGTACCGACGGATGAGGCAGGTTGTCTTCCGACGGATAACACAGATTGCCTTCCGATGGATGAAGCATTATGTAACTCGACGGATGTTGAGTTTTATGCTTCATTTATGGTAGACTTGTCTGCATTATCCTTAGACACTGTTTCTTGATCACTCTCATCATCACTTTCATCACTAACCATCTCGACATTGTCGAATTTGAGGCTTTCATGATAATCTCCATCTTTTAGTCCTTCAATCTTTTTATCATCAAACACAACATGTATAGATTCCACAACAATGTTGGTTCTTAGATTGTAGACTCTATATGCTTTACCAACAGCATATCCAACAAAAATTCCTTCATCTGCTTTAGCATCAAACTTTCCATTTTGATCAGTTTGATTTCTCAGAATATAGCATTTACAGCCAAAGACATGAAGAAAGTTTAGAGTTGGCTTCTTGTTCTTGAACAATTGATAAGGAGTCATGCATCTTACTTGATTAATCAGAGAGATATTTTGAGTGTAGCATGCAGTGTTTACAGCTTCAGCCCAGAAATAAGTTGGTAATTTTGATTCTTCAAGCATTGTCCTTGCAGCTTCAATAAGAGATCTATTCTTTCTTTCCACTACTCCATTCTGTTGTGGAGTCCTTGCTGCTGAAAACTCATGCAAGATCCCATTTTCCTCACAAAATGCTCTCATGACATAGTTCTTGAATTCAGTTCCATTGTCACTCTTGATTCTTCTAACTTTGAAATCAGGATGATTGTTAACTTGCCTTATGTGATTGATGATGATTTCACTAGCCTCATCTTTAGACTTTAGGAAATATGTCCAAGAGAACTTTGAGAAATCATCTACAATTACCAGGCAAAATCTTTTCTTTGAAATTGACAATACATTGACTGGTCCAAACAAATCCATGTGAAGGAGTTGCAGAGGCTCTTCAATTGCTGAATCAAGTTTCTTCCTGAATGATGCTTTAATCTGCTTCCCTTTTTGGCAGGCATCACACAGTCCATCCTTTGTAAACTCCACTAGAGGAATGCCTCTAACTAGCTCTTTCCTTCCCAGCTCATTCATAGTCTTGAAGTTTAAGTGGGATAGCTTCTTGTGCCATAGCCAACTTTCATCTTGACTTGCTTTACTGAGAAGACAAGTTACAGATTCTGCTTTAGTTGAGTTGAAGTCAGCTAGATACACATTTCCTCTTCTCACACCAGTGAGAACCACTTTGTTGTTTTGATTATTGGTCACAACACATGCTTCTTTGTTGAAGGTTACTGAGTTGCATTTGTCACAAAGCTGGCTGATACTCAACAGATTGTGTTTGAGACCATCCACTAAGGCAACCTCTTCAATGATGACATTGTCCTTTGAAATCAAGCCATATCCCACAGTATAACCTTTGCTGTCATCTCCAAAAGTGATACTTGGGCCAGCTCTCTCCTTAAACTCTGTGAGCAGGGTAGAATCACCAGTCATGTGTCTTGAACAGCCACTATCCAAGTACCAAAGATTCTTTCTATTTCCCTGCACACATCAAAATCAAATCAAGTTGATTTTGGTACCCAAGTTTCCTTGGGTCCTGCCTTGTTAGCTTTCTTCTTCTGTTTCTTAGGTTTTAACTCATTTGACTTAGAAATTTCAGATTCTTCCTTAGTCGTTTGGGTTGGGCCTTTGAAACCACTAGATGCAACAGAATTATCATGCATGCTATGGCTAACATGAAATGGCATGCTTGGTGCAAACATGTTATTCCAGTAAGGCATGCTAAATGGCATTTGAGGCATATTGTATGCAGCATAATATGGATTAGGTGCAAATGGCATATTAGCAAACTGTGCATTCATATTCTGTGTAGGCATAGCATTAACAGGCATGGGAGGCATGGCATTCATGTTAGGAAATTGAGGTTGAACAGACATGGAAGTAGACATGGCAGATTTGTAATTAACAGGCAAATGATTTACACTACCACACTTGACACAGATCTTTCTAGGAGCATATTTATCAGGTGTGTAGTTATTGTGTTTGTTAATCCCTACTTTACCATTCCTATTATTTTTCTTTTCAGTCTCTGTTTTTACCTCTATTTTCTCAAGTCTGTCACTTAACTGTTTGACAGTCATGTGACCAATATTAGCCTTTTTCCCTTTCTTAGCTTGACTTGATTCTCCTGAAACAAAGTTCTTGGAAACAGACCCATACTTATCATTTAGCTTGGTTAATTTGGATTTGCTAATGGGTTTGCTTACAGCCGACGGATGAGGATTTTTATCATTCGACGGATAATACTTTTTGTTATCCGACGGATAGTCCTCATCATCCGTCGAGTCTACATCTGTTAGCAACCCATCTACCAAAATAGGTTCTAGTTTCTCCTTATTCTTTTTCCAGGCTTCATCACAAAAAGACTCAATTCCTTGAACCTTGGTGATTTGAGCATGAACATCTCTGGATGTTTTCCATGCTTTAATCACCTCTTGTTCACGATCGAGCTGCTTCTTTAAAATTTCTTCCTTTTTCAAGGACTCGGTTAATTCCTCCTTGGCAATCCTATACCCAATTTTTAGTTTCTCAAACTCAACAAACTGAGACTCAAGCACATTATTCCTCTCACTTAAAAATAAGTTGTTTTCTTTGATTTTAGCATTTTCTTTAGTGAGGGACTTAAGTATAACACGCAAATGATACAATTTTGTAGACATATCATTTCTGGCATCATTACACTCAGCTTTAGATAAATGTGCAAGGTTTGTAGTGAATACCTGATTGCTTGAGGAACTTGTCTCTGTTTCATCAGACTTGGCCATTAGGGCTAGATTGACATAGCTGACATCTTCATCTTCATCCAAGTCATCAGCTGCCCAGTCATTCTCTTGTGTCATAAAAGCCCTTTCCTTTTGTTTGAGTAGATCAAAGTATTTTTGCTTGTAATCTACAAACTCAAATCTTTTCTTACTGGAATCTGACTTTCTACACTCATTTGCAAAATGCCCTGCCAAGCCATATTTGAAACCCTTGAATTTTGATTTATCCACCATGTTTCTATTTGGCTTGGCAGCTCCAAAGTGTTGGGATCCACAGACTTGGGGTGTTACTACGTTTTACGATAAAGATTACGAAAAGAAGATTACCTTGTTAATGGTTGATTCCACGCTCTTCTATCGTATTCCCAAATTCCCTTGAGCGGAGTGTGGCCTCCGTCTTCTCAAGTTATCCTCTCTTCTTGCTCCTTGGTGGCTATAATATGTTTTCACACAATTGCCAAGCAAGAAGAGAATAAGAATATATATAGGCTACAATAGGGACCATGGATAATTAGGTTGGGTCTTCTAATTACATCTTGAGCCTAGCCCAATGTAATTAAATATTAATTCAATCCACTAAAGAATTAATATTTGCACTACCTTTCCTAATACCGTAATTTAATTAATTCGGTTCCAATATTATTTGCTTATTAAATTCCCCATGTTTAAAATATCATATGTTCATTAATTAAATAAATTACTGATAATTTATTTAATTAATATCTTTTATCCTTGATCATCCACTCAACCTTTACTTAATTATGCCAGAATAAATTCCACCTGCAGGGTTTCACATAATTAAATCTTTTTGAGCTTTCAAGGGGACATCATTAACCCAAATATTATCAGGACATGGGTTCCTTCAATAAATAATATCCACCATGTATATAATTCCATCACCCAAAATATAATGATATAATTCAAAAGAATTATTTCATATATAAATCAAAGCATGTAAATAATATACACGTGTCAATTACTATTTCCGGATTAAGAACCTAAGCATTAATAATAACATAGAATCTTAGTTCTCCTTCTTAATCAGTATTAAGGGAACAATTCTAAATTTGATCCTGTTCAATATACACAAAGTATACTAGCATTATTTATTAGTCAATATAAACTAATCTAAATAATATTATAGCCATACCAGTGGATTGTCCAACACCACCTGTGCTGTGAACCTTATTATATTATATAACCGTATTTAACAATCTAATATTTTGTATCCCATTTGATACTAGATTGTTCATAATATATAATATTAGACAACATGTAAACATTCAAATGATTCTCAATTAAACTGGCCAGAAATAAATGTATATACTTCAAATAAATATTTTCAGTATACACTAACAATCTCCCACTTATACTCAAAATATTCTATGTGTATATCGGTGTTTATTTAATCCACTATTACATAAAAATATATGTGTCCAACCATACAGCCTCCTTGGCAGCCTAAGAGGCCGCCACGTACTCGGCCTCCATGGTGGAGTCTGCAATGCATTTCTGCTTTGCACTCCTCCATATAACGGCTCCACCTCCCAAAGTAAAAACATATCCCGAGGTTGATTTCCTCTTATCTCTATCTGATTGGAAATCTGAATCAGTATATCCTAAAGAAAATAGATCTGAGGCCTTGTAAATTAACATATACTCCTTAGTCCTTCTCAGGTACTTGAGTATAGTTTTTACTGCACTCCAATGTTCCTGACCTGGGTTCAACTGATATCTACTAACCATGCCTACAGCAAAGCAGATGTCAGGCCTCGTACATAACATAACATACATTAAGCTTCCACATGCTGAAGCATAAGGAACTGCTTTCATGCTCTCTATATCCTTAGGTGTCGAAGGACACTGCTTCTTAGATAGAGCAACTCCATGCTTAAAAGGTAGAAAACATTTCTTGGAGTTCTGCATGTTAAAACGAGCTAATACTTCATCAATGTAGGGCTCTTGAGATAAATCCAACATCCTTTTCTTGCGATCCCTTATAACTTTGATCCCAAGGATGTATGCTGCTTCACCTAAGTCCTTCATGTCAAATTGTTTAAACAACCATGCCTTTACTGATGACAACATCTCAATATTGTTTCCAATGAGTAAAATGTCATCTACATATAGTACTAGAAAAACCACTACATTACCTTCACTTCTCTTATACACGCACGATTCGCTTGGACTTTGATCAAATCCATATGACTGGACTGCCTGATCAAAACGAATATTCCAGTCTCTAGAAGCTTGTTTAAGTCCATAAATAGACCTCTTAAGCTTACATACCAGATGCTCTTGGCCTTCCTTAATTAATCCTTTTGGTTGCTGCATATAGATGGTTTCTTCAAGACTTCCATTAAGAAAAGCTGTCTTGACATCCATTTGCCAAATCTCATAATCGAGATGAGGTGCTATAGATAAAAGAATATGGATTGACTTAAGCATGACTACCGGTGAAAAGGTTTCCTCATAATCGATACCTTCTTTCTGAGTATACCCTTTCGCAACAAGTCTTGCTTTCCAGGCTTTCACCTTTTTATCTAATCCCCTCTTTTTCTTGTAGATCCACTTACATCCAATAGGTTTTATACCTTTGGGTGGTTCCACGAGCTCCCAGACCTGATTAGAATACATTGATTCTATCTCAGATTCCATCGCCTTTTGCCAAAGATCTGCATCTTTGTCTTGTACTGCCTCTTCGTATGTACGGGGATCATCATCATGTTCACCAGAGACCAAGTCTGAAGACTCTCCCAAAAACATGAATCTATCAGGCTGTTGAACAACCCTCCCACTACGACGAGGCACTGGTGCGGTATTAGTGACAGGTTGTACATTATGTTGTGGTTGTTCTACTTGTACTACAGCTTCATGGGTATTATTTGTCCCTCCCACTAGTTCCTCTAAAACGACACTACTCATGGGTTTGTGATTCATTATATATTCCTCCTCTATGAATCTTGCATTGGTGCTAACAATGACATCCCGATTCTTCGGACTATAAAATAAATATCCTTTCGTTCCCATGGGGTAGCCTACAAACAACCTTACTTCTGTACGAGATTCTAACTTAGTCGCGTTCTTGTTCAGCACATGTGCTGGACAACCCCATATTCGAATATGTCTTAGACTCGGTTTACCCCCGGTCCACAATTCTAAGGGGGTTTTAGGAACCGACTTAGAACGTACTAAGTTCAGAAGATAAGCTGCTGTCTCTAAGGCATGTCCCCAAAACGACTTGGGTAAATCCGAATAACTCATCATCGATCTAACACTCTCTAAAAGAGTCTGGTTCCTTCTCTCTGCTACACCGTTCTGCTGGGGTGTGCCTGGTGCAGTTAACTGGGATTCTATCCCATTTTCTGATAAATATTCCCTAAATTCTCCAAGCAAGTATTCGCCACCACGATCTGATCGTAGTGACTTGATACTTTTATTAAGTCGCTTCTCCGTTTTAGCTTTGTACTCTTTGAACTTATCAAAGCACTCAGACTTACGGTGCAACAAATAAACGTACCCATATCTAGAATAATCATCAATGAAAGTGACGAAATATTTATAACCACCTCTTGCTTGGATATTCATGGGTCCACATAAATCAGAGTGAACCAATTCTAACAGTTGTTTGGCTCTATTCCCTTTTGCCTTGAAAGGCCTATTAGTCATTTTACCTTCCAAGCAGGATTCACAAACTGGAAATGGCTCCACTGCCAATGAGCTTAAAAGCCCGTCTACTACCAGTCTTTGAATCCTCCTCAAGTTAATATGACCTAATCTCAAGTGCCAAAGATATGTTTGGTTCAAACTATAAGGTTCCTTTCTTTAAGTAGAGTTAGAAGATGTGTTGTTCAATTCCCTAAATTGCAGTTACACTACAGGTTGACTAGGATTAATTATATACAAATTGTCTTGCAATGTACCAGAACATATAATTCGTTTATTCATCATAATAGAAACATTACGATCCAAACAAACATTATAACCATCCAAAGCAAGTTTAGAAACCGAAATTAAATTCCTTCTAAAAGAAGGTACATAAAGACAATTGTTCAAAACCAAAATCCTATCAGAACCAAAAGATAAATGAATAACTCCTACTGCAACTACTGCTACTTTCGTAGCATCTCCCATGAACACGTATATCTCACCATCTCTAAGCATTCTGGATAGTTGGAACCCCTGCATAGAATTACAAACATGATCAGTGGCTCCTGTATCTACACACCAAGTGCTCGTAGATATAGCCGCTATAAATGTTTCTGTAACTAGAGAAAGAGACATACCAGTATTGTTTGTCTTCTTAGGAAGAGGACAATCCTGTTTCCAGTGACCTGACTGTTTGCATCTGAAGCACTTTCCCTTAGGCTTTTTCACACCACCCTGAACTCCCACTGCCTTCACAGCTTTCTGTGTCTGAGCCTTTTTCTTCTTCTTAATACCTTTCGGCTTAGAGGAAGAACCTTTCTCAGCCACATTCACTTGAACACTCTGCCGAAATAATCCTTCAGCTGCCTGAAGTTCTGTCAGCAGTTCCGCGAGACTATACTGCCTCTTGTTCATGTTGTAATTCAAGCGGAACTGCTCAAAACTCTTGGACAAGCTCATAAGGATAATGTCAATCTGGGTTTCCCCGTCAAGTTCAGCACCAAGGATCTCTATCTCATTCAGATGCGACATCATCTTGAGAACATGATCCCTTACAGGTGTGCCTTCAGCCATCTGAGTGTTCATTAAAGCCTTCATGGCTACTTGCCTAGCAGCCCTATTCTGATCTCCAAAAAGTTCCTTGAGATTAAAGAGCATATCCGAAGCAGTGGCCATAGACTGATGCCGATGCTGCAAAACACCCGACATTGCTGCCAGAATGTAACATCGCGACATCTCATCAGCCTTAATCCACCGTTTATAATACTCTTTCTCATCTTCAGGAGCATCAGCAGCAGGCTGTTCAGGCTTGGGTTCATAAGTGCAAAACTTGTACTCCTCAGCAGTCAACACAATGTCCAAATTTTGTTTCCATTCAATATAGTTAGGTCCAGTAAGTTTGTTATCCTTAAGTATGGTGAATAGTGGATTAAAGCCCATTTTATCCTGAGAATCATGCATAAAAACATCACATAAATAAGGGTACATTAATTATTAAGAGCTATTGATTCCTCTAACAATTATTTAAAATTAAATGCACTAACATCTAAACACCATAAGTTTCTGGTACGCCACGATGTGTGACATGTATACCACCTAATTTTATTTAAATGTTACTTCGGTCCTATTACTAAACAATATGCGACGTTGGGGTGGACTATATTATTTTTCATAGCTAAGTGTATACCATCATCAAATCTTAAATTATTCGAAATCTATGGAACTTGGTACGCCACGATGGGTGGCATGTATACCTTCCAATATTCGTAATTTTGCCTTGAATAGAATACTTCAATTCAATATTCATCAATGGTTTGATTTCCAGGTAGTGGAGGAGTCACATCAGTCTCGCTTAAAACCCACAGCCTTACAAGTTCGATGAACCCGTTTTTGACAAAATCGCCCCAAATCAGAAATAAAGAAAATCCGTATTTATTCCTTTTAAAATTTATTAATTTAAAAAGTTTGTTCTAATAATTTCTATAACATTCTAGACACCATAAATTACATGCCACGATGGGTGACGTATATATAATTTATATTCGTCTTTATGTTAAATTACCTACAACCAATAATGGAGACCATGGGATTTAATTTCATATTAATTCCCTCTCCCACTTAGAATTTTTTTTATTAAAATTGAGGAATTTTAAAATTAAATGGGGCCCTATGTTGTTATAATTATGTCTAAACATGCATTCAAAATACACACATAATTTTAGCAACATATAACATTTAATTAAAGCAATAAATAAAATTTATGTCCATGTCGTCCTAATTAAGTTAAACATGCAATTTTAAAAGAATTACACACATAATTAACGACACACATAATCAATAAATTAAAGCAATAATTAAAATTTAATGGAAAAAATTAAAATAAATTTTCCACTATTATGGCCCTTGAAAAAAAATTCAGCTCTCAAAAAAAAATATGCCCCAAGCGCGCCCAGCAGCCCCAGCAGCCCCAGCAGCCCCATGTAATCGCACAGCGGAACAAAAAAAACTACCGGAATTGATTTCCGATCGCACATAACTATTACAAAATACCCGGAACAATTACAAAAAAATAGATCTAATACAAAACTAATTTTATAAAATCTATTCTAACACGATCAACCCTCGTGTAAATTACAACCACGATTAAACCACGTGGAAACCAAAACAAAAATTAACCACGATTAAACCACGTGGGATCCAAACACATAATTAAAATATACATGGCCATAATAGTGGATTAACAACCTGCATCAAAACCAATACAAGCAAAACACTATATACACGCCTATATAATTACGACATGGACATTATATCATAAAACGTAGAACCCATTACCAGGCTCTGATACCAATTGTTGGGAACCACGGACTTGGGGTGTTACTACGTTTTATGATAAAGATTACGAAATGAAGATTACCTTGTTAATGGTTGATTCCACGCTCTTCTATTGTATTTCCAAATTCCCTTGAGCGAAGTGTGGCCTCCGTCTTCTCAAGTTATCCTCTCTTCTTGCTCCTTGGTGGCTACAATATGTTTTCACACAATTGCCAAGCAAGAAGAGAATAAGAATATATATAGGCTACGATAGGGACCATGGATAATTAGGTTGGGCCTTCTAATTACATCTTGAGCCTAGCCCAATGTAATTAAATATTAATTCAATCCACTAAAGAATTAATATTTGCACTACCTTTCCTAATACCGTAATTTAATTAATTTGGTTCCAATATTATTTGCTTATTAAATTCCCCATGTTTAAAATATCATATGTCCATTAATTAAATAAATTACTGATAATTTATTTAATTAATATCTTTTATCCTTGATCATCCACTCAACCTTTATTTAATTATGCCAGAATAAATTCCACCTGCAGGGTTTCACATAATTAAATCTTTTTGAACTTTCAAGGGGACATCATTAACCCGAATATTATCAGGACATGGATTCCTTCAATAAATAATATCCACCATGTATATAATTCTATCACCCAAAATATAATGATATAATTCAAAAGAATTATTTCATATATAAATCAAAGCATGTAAATAATATACACGTGTCAATTATTATTTCCGGATTAAGAACCTAAGCATTAATAATAACATAGAATCTTAGTTCTCCTTCTTAATCAGTATTAAGGGAACAATTCTAAATTTGATCCTGTTCAATATACACAAAGTATACTAGCATTATTTATTAGTCAATATAAACTAATCTAAATAATACTACAGCCATACCAGTGGATTGTCCAACACCACCTGTGCTGTGAACCTTATTATATTATATAACCGTATTTAACAATCTAATATTCTGTATCCCATTTGATACTAGATTGTTCACAATATATAATATTAGACAACATGTAAACATTCAAATGATTCTCAATTAAACTGGCCAGAAATAAATGTATATACTTCAAATAAATATTTTCAGTATACACTCACACAAAGTTCTTCTTGAACTTGAGCTTGGCAAATCTTCTTGAAAGGAATGCTAGGTGCTCATCAATGTCCTCCATGTCATCTTGGCTCAATGAATCTTCATTCTCTACAGCTAGCCCCTTACCCTTGCTTTCACAGACCTTTGAAGTTGATTCCACAGCTTCCATCTTCACTTCCTTCTCTTTTTCCAGATCAGCAACTAGTGCAATGGATCCTCCTTTCTTCTTTCCTCTCTCCATTCTTTCATCCTGCTCTATCTCAAGCTCATAGGTCTTCAGAATGCCATACAGTCTCTCCAAAGTAAACTCCTTATAATCTTGTGAGTTTCTCAATGAGACTGTCATTGGTTTCCATTCCTTTGGAAGAGATCTGAGAAATTTCAGATTGGAGTCTTTAGTCTGATAGACTCTTCCATGCAACTTAAGAGCATTTAGTAGTTTTTGGAATCTACTAAAAATGTCAGTGAGTGATTCACTTTCTTCATTGTGAAAATGCTCATATTGCTGAATCAGTTCTGCATTTTATTTTCCCTTACTTGCTCAGTACCATCACAGATTATCTGTATTGTGTCCCAAACTTCCTTGGCATTCTTGCAGTTGATGATGTTATCAAACATGTCTGTATCCACACCATTGAACAGAATGTTCATGGTCTTTTTATCTTTCCTGACTTGTTCAATGTCAGGATCAGACCATTCATGTCTTGGCTTTGGAACAGATGGCTCATTTCCTGTTGCAGCTCTCATTGGAACATGAGGGCCTCTTTCTATGCAGTCCACATAGGCCTCATCTCGAGAAAGCATATGAAGATGCATCTTTACCTTCCAATGATGGTAATTATCTTTATCAAGAAAAGGAATCTTGACTCCAACATCTTTCTTGTTCATCTTGCTGAATTGTTTTGATCTTTAAACTCTTTGTAGATTAAGAGCTTGCTCTAATACCAATTGTTAGTCCCTTAACAATATAGCAAGAATTACAGAAGGGGGGTTGAATGGAATTCTTGAACCTTTTTCTTGAAATAAAAATGTTCAACTCGATTATAGATATATTTGTTTTGATTAGCACAATGTGGAATGTAAACTTGAATGAATCAAAACATAAGTAATTAAAAACAAGAGTCTTTAAAAACTTTCTGGTGGATTTAAACAATTCCACCAGAGATATATATAATATATCGAGAGGACTCTGTGTGCAGAAATGCTCACAGCTGCTTACAAATGGAACTGCTGAGAATACAGGAAATGCTAAAGATTATGCTTACAAAGATTTCTCTGTTTTTGTGTTTCTCAGTTATCTCAGTTATATTTCTATTTGCTACTCTCTTGGTTTATATATTACCAAGATTACAAAGTCAAAAAGACTGAACAAATATAAAATCTAACAGTCTTGATCTTTGCTGCTTTTTGTCCTCTATTACCCAGTTAATGGGCTTCCACAATGTGTTTGTATCCAACTCGACGGCTGTGTGTCAGCTTTCACTGTTCAACTGATGTTTGAATTCTTGATATGATCATCCGTCGACTTTCAGATCATCCGTCGATGACTTGATTGATCATCCGTCGACTGCTATGTTAAACATCCGTTGATAGTCATTTGATCATCCGTCGAAGGCTTTGTTAATCATCCGTCGGTAGCTATTTTGACACTTGACTTCATTTCACTTATACAGAATTACAAGACATTGCTTATGTACAATTAATCAACCTATTCTGCATATCTAGTTTAAGTCAACATGACTTATATGCTACTACAGATTCTATACAAAGGTGCATACATCACTGTGCTACAAACTTATTATTACATAAGCTACTCACTCGATGTATAATAAGTTAATCATCCGTCGGGACTATAATGAGTTATCCGTCGGGACTATAATTCTTATCCGTCAAGTGCTACATTATTTCACTAAGTAAAATCTACTTAGATATTTTGTTTAAGTGATCATCAAGTACACAACATATTCACAACAACATGCCCTTGCTCGCACCGTACGTTTTGGAACTGACATTAAACACGAAATTTTTAAGAATATATACCATATTAGCATTAGCAATGAGCATTAGTACTAACATAATAATATTGCTCAAACTAAACCACTAATAAAAACCACTTTTAATCTCCCGTAAACCCAATTGTTATTTGATCGTTTAAATTGTAATCGTTGAATTTTTTAAAGCAAATTTATGATTAGATATAATAGTAATAGTTATTATATAAATTAGTCCAAGATTTGAATCTTATCAACTAATTATAATTGAAACCCATAAATTATTTAATTGGGACGTCTATATATTTAAGAACATATTCACTGTACCAGTTTATAAATTTATTTACTTTAAAAACTAATTAATATAAATAACTATTATAATGTAACGAAAGATATATTCGTCTATATTTATTTATACATACTTAATCTTTTAACAAATTAGTTAATAAAATATTAAAATAATTATTATTTAAACAATCGTACATTGCACGGATTTTAAACTATTCATTTCTAGTACTTGTTGAATGAGATATTATTAAATCTACGAGTAAGTCATTTTTTTAAAAGAATTATAATTCTCTGTTTATAATTCTGGTAAACCAAATATAGAATCTAATTCACACAACCATTCCACCAAATAATATGTTCATGACCATCACACAATACAAAAAATAGATTAAATTTTAAAGTATCTATTACATGGGAAAAAAAAATTATTTCACATCCACAACCACTATGCCAACATAACATTTGATATAATTGTTAAAATCATAATAACATGCCTTGAACATGGCTTTTAAACATATTTCTTAATTACCTATATACTTTTTTTTACTAAACTACTTAGACACTCCTTTTTCTCTATACTACTTATATTAACAAATAAGAATGTCTTTCATTGAGATTAAACTGACCACGCGATAAACAAATAGAAAAACTAGATAGAAAAATAATTATAATATAATAGATAAATTTTTAGAAATATTATATATAACATTTTAACTCTAGGTCATTTTTTCTTGATACGTAGCTATAATATAAGGATGATTAAAACTTATTTAATTATGTTCTCGCAGATAATCATACCCGGGATTTGAGTTAATAAAAAAGATGTTAAAAAAATGTTATATAAGTATGTAGCTAAAGAGAATCAATCTTGAGATTGGTACGAAGTCAAAGATATGACAACCCCGAGTCTTTTTCAAAAATCGTGTTAAGTCCTGATTCCAAGTCCGAAATAAACCGAAACATACTTGCCTAAATGCAGCTAACTTGGTTAATCCACAAGCCTACCGCAGATCCCAAAAAACCAGGATTTGTTGGCAGACTTAGTATAGTACTTTGTTTTATTAAAATGAACAGAAATCCTATTTTTTATTGATGTGGGACTGAGCTGTTATAAAAGAAGTGCAACTAATTAATACATCTTTTTTAATCATGTAGACCACAGAAAGTTAAACCAAATTTGGTCCTAAAAAAGCATTAAAAGTGGAATTTGCTTTTTACTAAAAGAGATATATTACATTAGGGATTATATTACTATATTTAAGATCGTGGAGACTAAACAAATATTTCATATAGTTAAAACGTACATATGACCGTAAATCTAATTGAACAGTTACCAACTACTAATCTTTTAAAAATCAAGATAGGTACAGTACAGTAGATTGATAGTAGATTGATATGATATTTCACCTAACTATAAATTTTATTTAATCATGTAATTGGAGATAATCGAACCCGAGATAATGTACTTACAAATTATAAAATTCGATATTTAGGTGAAATAAAAAAATGTTGTTGTTTAATTATGTAGCTAAAGAGATTTGAATTTGGGATTAGGGTGAAATCGAAGAAGTAAAAGTAATTAATAAATCTTATTTTATCATTTAGTTGCAATGAATTAAATCCAAGATTCGGGTGAAATCAAAGAAAGTGAAACTAAATTTGATATTAAATATTATTTAAAGTGAATTTTGTTAATTAATAAAGAGCATATATTACATAACTAATTAGATTATAATACTATATATAAGACTGTGGAACCTGAATTTTTTTTATATAATCACCATAAAGCTATTTGAACTAACATTTAAAAAATCGAGAAATGTGGAACATATTACTATAAAAAATCTACCATTAGATATATTAAAAAAATATATGAAATAAAATTTGGTTGCACGGGTTATCAGGCTAGTTATAGTTGATCTAAAACATATCCTTTTAATCAAATATAATATAAAAATATTTAATCTATGCGATTAATATTGATGTGATTAGTTATCACGAATTATAATCTCCAAATCAAACGTGGCTTCATAAACAAATTGTACGTTATCAAATAATTCATACAAATTGTATAATATTGCAATTATATACATTTAATTCTTATAAAAAGAACTTATATTCTCCAAAGTCCAAACTCAAGAGTAGAACATAAATTTCATTTTCAACATTTAAATAACAAAGAATAGTAGTTACGGGCGTTTACTTTGACTTTTTAGCCTCCAAATCTCCCGGCAATTTTCAACTACATATCCACTTGTTTTCTTCCCATTGGCTGTTAATCAGTCACGCGCTTCAGCTCTGCGTCACCAAGCCAATCCAAAGTTAAATAAATACATATTAAATTTTTTTATACATAGAACTCCCTATATATTTCTTGATTCTTGTATGATTCCAACACAAACCATCACACAAAGATTCTTAGCCCTCTATATCATCACTGTATCTATATAAACATACATACACAATTGTCAACTTTGTAGTGCTTTCATTTCACAGGTATGTTCTTGATCAGCCTTTTCAAGTTCTTGCAGCCATTTTTGCAGTTCTTGATTAGCTTTTTTCTGTTCTTGAAGCCATTTTTGTAGTTCTAGATTTCTTCTTTTAAGTTGGTTTATCATTAACTATGCACATGCTTAAAAAAAATTATTTAGTGATTTTTCCAAGATTTTTATGGTTTTGTTACTTTTGTATGATTTGTGTGGTGTTCTTGAGCTAATAGCAAATTTTAAGTTGGGCCCGTCTTTTGTTTCTTGAAATAGTCTAAGATTTTTCTTGTTACTACCATTTTGGTTGTTGAGTGTTTTTTGTAGTTCTTGTTTAATTTACTTGCATATTTTGTTTATGTATGCAGATATATATTGTATGCTGGCCTTTTATTTTGTTGGTTCTTGATCAAGGTGAAGGATCTTTAGTTGGTAAGATTCTATGGCAGTAAAGACAAAAGGGTTGGCAGATGGTAATCTGTCAGAGGAACTGAAGAAGGTTTTGTCCTCAGTGGCTTCGAAATGGGGAGATGTGATTGATTTTAACAAGTTGAAAGTGATCCATTTGAGTGGTGCTATGACTAATGAAGTCTATCGAATAACTTGGCCTACGATGGATGATGATGTTGTCAGAAATGTTTTACTGAGGATTTATGGTGAAGGTGTTGATGTTTTCTTTGACCGTGAAGAGGAGATTCGGACTTTTGATTGCATATCGAAGCATGAACATGGTCCTCGCCTTCTTGGTCAGTTTACGGAAGGGAGAGTGGAGGAGTTCATTCATGCTAAGGTATGTCAAATTTGAGTATTCTGCAGAACTTTGATCAGGCTTAGATTGGTGCTGTTAGAAGTTCATTGATTGCTGAAAAGGTCTAATGTGTTTCTTGCTTCCTTTTAGAAGAGTTCCTTTTGTTAATTAAATTTAAGGGATGGATTATCTGCTTTTGACATGATTATTTATATTACTAGGGTCCATGGTACTTTCTTGATCTCTCTTTCTTGTATAAACTTTAGCATTCTACTGATCATATATTCTAAAGCATGTATGTGATAGGATTTTGTAATGTAAAGTAGGTGACAAACTCAATGCTTGGCCAATGCATAAACAGTGAAAGGTAAATTGATCATTGACTTATGATCATTACCATTTTATTTAGCACAGATGATGACAGATCAAGTTATACTTAGCAAAATCTAGAAACTACTGAAACAAAAGATTAATTGTAAAGAAATTTATCAGTAAGGTTCCTGGTTTATTTCTTACTAGGCTGGATACAATTACTAAAAAGTTACTGATAATAGTTCTTTGATTTTCAGACGTTATCAGCTAGTGATCTTCGTGATCCTGAAACCTCTGCTCTGATTGCAGCTAAACTGAGGGAATTTCATACTCTCAAGATGCCTGGTTCAAGAACTGTAATTCTCTGGGACAGAATGAGGTATTGTCAAGATCACAAGAAATAGTTTTGTTTGCTTATTGATACTTACATACTTATGTGGCATATGTTATACTGAACAAATTGTGTATTTTCTAGGAACTGGATTAGCAAGGCCACAAATTTATGCTCTAAAGAATGTGCAAAAGAGTTTCGCCTGGACACATTAGTGGATGAAATTGACCTACTAGAAAAGGACTTGCAACAGAATCCCCAGGATGTTGTGTTTTGTCACAATGACTTGCAGTATGGAAACATCATGATTGATGAAAAGACGAGATCAATCACTATAATTGTGAGTCCAATCTTGAGCCTCGTATCTGCATTATAATGAACTGCAATGTTTACTTCTATTATGTGGCGTGAGGTTGAATTCTTAAGCTAGTTGCTTCACAACCTCTCTTCTAAATCAAAGATGAAAATAACGAAGTTCATCATGGTAGCAGGAAAGGAACATTAGTAGTTGCATAATGTACAAATGATCAGTAGGGTGCAATATGCCATGTTTCCCATTCATAATTGGACCTGTCCTGTACATTTCGGTAGTTGCATAATGTTACATGAAAGTGCAGTCAAACTGTCACTTGAGAATTACATACGATATGTAAACATAATGAGCAATTTAGTTGAGGTTTTCACTCTTCTGTTTGTGCTTGAGCATATTGCAATCATCTTGTGCAGCTAAGTTTCATTATTTTTTATTAATTATTTGACAGGATTATGAGTATGCCAGTTACAATCCTGCTGCCTACGACCTGGCTAATCATTTCTGTGAAATGGCAGCTAATTATCACTCTGAGACACCACATATTTTAGACTATAATATCTACCCAGGTAATCCACCTGTTACTTATGTCAGTTAGTTTGTAGGAACTACCCTTTCCCAGCTAAATACTTAAAGAAGCATCCTACAGTTTCACATCATTCTCTGTTCTTTTAAATTGGCAGGTCTGGAGGAGCGTGAAAGATTCGTATGTTCATATCTGAGTTCAACTGGTTAGTCGTCCTCTTTTTTCTGGTTTTTGTTCTGGAGTACTTGTTCCGGCTTCCACACTCTATGTGCTATCTTATTCTGACTTTTTAAAACCTTACGTAAACAAAAACCAGTGAAACACTTCACTCGTCAGTTAAATTGAACCTGATGATATCTAACAGGTTATCATAATGTGATTAAAGTATTTAGACAAATAAAGAAAAAATAACTAAATTCTTGCCATGCTTAGCTAATATTCTAACTAAATTGGTTGCTTACTAACAATCTATTACTCCACAGTGCTCTGTGCTACACTTTTTGCTAACAGTTATCCAAAACTGTTTGGATAAATGCAATCAGGTGTACATAATTGTGCCAGACAAGTGACCTATATGTTAGCTCACAAGTCATTCTCAACTCTTGGACACAGAATGTCCTCTGATTTGTTCTGCTGATCTGTATTTTGTTTTGTCAGCAGATAGACATTGAGTGGGTACCAAATTATTTGTCAACTTGCATGAATTGTGGCTGAAAGAAACACATGCACAACAACACAGATTTTCTTGATCTTATTGAGCTAATATAATCTTCAAACAGCTAAAGTTATTAATATATGTATAGGTCATGAACCAAGTGAGACTGAAGTAAAGAGGCTTGTCAATGATGTAGAGAAGTACACTTTAGCAAACCATCTGTTCTGGGGCTTATGGGGAATCATCTCGGTATGAATCTTTACATTAAGCTTTTGTTATGAACATTATATCATTTACGGCATATAGATGAGCAAAGAACTCGGACACTGGTTAATCTTTAATCTTTGGCGTTACAGGCGCATGTGAACAATATAGATTTTGATTACATGGAATATGCAAGGCAGAGGTTTGAGCAATACTGGTTGAGAAAGCCACAACTACTCCCCTTGGCTACAAAAGCAGTCCCTGCTGATGTTGAAGATGGTTCTGCAGATCTTACATAATGAAGTGTGTGTTATGTTTCATGTGAAAATGTAAATCAGTGTAATGTAACTATACAAATGATCTTGCTACCAGATGATCCTTGGCTGATTGTTCCTCCATCTAGTTTCATTTTGTGGCCATGTTGCCTAGCTCAATTTCAAGAATGTATTAGAAAAAAAACCCAAATTTTAGACAGAAAATTCTTATGTGTAATGTGTAATAGTGAGTAATTTTTACAATCTGTTTAGAAAAAAAACAAATGTACTGAAATTTTAAATATCAAACCAAAACTTTAGGACAATTGCAGATAATTTTAGCTTAAAAATGCTTGTGGTGGTATCTTCAATTGTTATTTGTGATAGAAAGAGTACAGCTTAGAACAGGCAAGTCCTTGTGACTGAGAATTAACATATCATTTGAGGTGTGTAGCTTTATTTCACTGCAAATGAAACTGTATGTGAGCTCACTTCCTTCTCTTGTACATATATATTAAGGCCAACCCATGGTTGCCAGATATTGAATAGAAATAAAGCAAACTTCTCTTGTTCAGCACAAGTACAACTCTATCTTAGCATATATCCGACAGACTATGCAGCAACACTCTCATCGTCATGCCATAGTAGACTAGTAGAGTGAGATGATACGTCGCTACAGGCACTGATATGACATCGAATTTGAAACTTGCAACTTGTAACTGCATGTAGCAACCACGGATCTTTTTGAATAAGCTTGATCCATGCAGACTGGCGATGAAGATGCAAAAATTGGGAAGGCTGGCTTCTTTTGCATTCCATTCTTTTCTAAGGATAAAAACTGCAATATGCAACTTGAAGCACAACAAATTTAATGTAGTCACAAAAGATCAATGTGATTTACTGCCACAGCTTTGAATTCTACACGAGTCATTGGTGCCCTTTATCTTCAGTCTGTACATTATCATATATTTCCAAATCTAGCGACCCCGACCAGATGCATTCTGCATCAGAAGCAAAATTTATCAGATTCAGAGAATTACATTTATTATTTGTTTAATTATAGCAGCATCCTAGTTTATAAACTTGAATTCTATAAATATGTCTATTACATTATCTGTAACACTAATTTGAAATCAATATGATACAAGTGTTCCTTGCCAAGCCTGATATACAGGTGATGGAGGTGCAATCATGAGGACAATAATCATGTGCACGGTGCCTGGTAGTTACAGCAATATGTGTTACTGAAAGTAGCACCCACAACCACGATTACGATTTATGAGAAAATTGTATAGTAATCGTTGTGAGCTAGAATTTGTACAGATACCAACTATACAAGTGAAAGAATCTGTTTGACTTCAAAAAAGAGTATTCAATGTTGCAACTTAAAACAACCAGTTGACTAGCTAAGTACTCACCTGCATTTTTCCTAGCTTAGTCATTTCACCATGAAGTCCAATGCAGGCAACAAATTCGTCACGTTCAATTTCTGCATCAGTAAATAAAAGAGCTTTCTGTACCTTCTTTGGAGAAAAGACCTCAACCTCTACCATGTATGATGCAGACACTGGTCGGTGATCAGAGAGTCTGAGATCAGTCCTCCTGTAGCTTATAAGCTTCATCCCCTTCCCATGTGACATAATGCGATCACACCTGAAAGAAATGACATGCGATACAAAGTGTTTAAAAACTGACCTATATAAATTGACTAGATGAGAACGAATGTGAATATATTAGTACATGGGGAAAGCAGAAATTACAACATGTAACACTAAGTAGGCTTGATCGCCTTGTGCTTTCCATGATTTCGTCTTGCCCAACAATAATATCATTTTCAGAATTTTAGAAATATAACTAGTTGCAGGTTTTGAGCCAATCGTCCAATCTTAAACTAAATGAATAATTTTATCATGACAAACATGTAGGTAATCAGCCAATACAAGAGAAGTCATTAGTGATTATCCATATCATATTTAACTATCACCTTATTTCTGCCATTTCCTGTGGTGATGTAGAGGCAAAACTTAACTACGCCTGAGCTATACTCAATAATACAGACTAAATTTTGCAATTTTCTTTCACGTTCCTTTGTTTTTCTCAGTAGTTAAATAATGTTGGAGACTGTAAGACTTCAAGAAGTGCTGAATAGACGCTACAAGGGGAAGAAGTTCACAATAGAGAAAGATCAACACAGAGATAATCAGAAATTAACGGAAGGTAATAACAGTGGCAGATCAATACAGAGATAATAAAAAATGGACTCGGCGAAAAAGAAATCAAAACCAGATATACAGAATTAAGGAGGTTCCTTTCAATTATATAAAGAAACAATAATAGTGTTATACTACTTTTGTTGCTAGACAAAGATGCAGGCTAAAACTAGTATAAGAAACAAAGAAAAAGGAAACCACGAGCATATTGCAAAAAAACCAAGACTAGAAGACTACTATCTAGCAGAAATTTAATTTAATGTAACAAGATAAACAAATAAGAGTCCATCTATAACAAGGTAACAAATTTTGTATATTACATACCATGCTGGAGTTCTTCTACCAAATTTTGGATCTTCTCCATAATACTTCTCTGAATTCAGTTCATACTTATAAGTTGGTGCAAAGTTTAGAGTACCTTCTGACCATCCATCAAATGCTTTACCTTTTCTGAATTCTTGAACAAGCTACCACATTAGAAGATAATGAAAATTAAGCATCTACTCAACCAAAACGCCTATCACTTACCGGTGCCAAATTATTAATAGCTTTATTCATAGTCTTGAAAAATTATGAAGTAGACATATTTAGGATGAACCAAAATTAGAATATATATCTTTGACAGTGTGAAGTTTGGGGGTTAAGCGTCTTTGTCACCTTTCATGTCCCATTTCCCAATCCAGATATACATATTCACAATGGGAGAAGTATCAATCTCACATTACGGATCAACATAGGATGACAAATTGAAGATTAGAAATGAAACATTGTGCTCCAGAACACCAGAATAGAGGGAGGACACAAATGGAAGAATATTGCTAGGCTTGACTTTACAGCTTCATTTACGTCTACTGATCATACTTAGTTTGAAATAAATAGTTTTACCTACTTACTTTACAGCTTACATTGAAAACTATCACTCACTACACATGACCAACAAGTATAAACAACAACACGATTCCAAGCCCCTGGCGATGTCAAGCACAAGTCGTATAATTGTTAAATCAGCTTATAAAACCATGTGACAGAGTTATGTACATACAATTATGTTTGCCTTTTACCAGCTTAACAAAAGAAACATTAAATATATTTTTTTTCAGCTTAGCATATTAGTGAAGAATTAATTCCAAGGGAACTTCAACCAAACTAACATGTAACCATAAAATTTTAAAGTACAAGCAACTTCTTGATTCAGATAATATATATATATATATGCATGGTAAACCACAATATCCATAATTAAAAAAACAACACTATCCATTAGTGTCCACTATTAACTGAGTTTTTCCACCTTCAAGATTAAAAAATGACAGATTATTTGATTATTTAAGTAAATTATAGAATGTTAATAAACTTGGATAAAATTGGTCCACTACGAAACCATTTGTGGAAGCAAAAACAATTTACTGGTCTTGTAGTGTTGTAAAATTCCTAGTAAATAGACGATTCAGAGGAGGATAAAAAATTTAAAGAGTGATATCTATCTACCTGGTCATAATCAAGCAGCTTAGACCAATCCCTTCTGGAGACAAGCTGTTGTGTTTCATCGTAAGGCAAATTAATCCTGTAATTGAGATCACCTAGCCAAATTATTCTCCTGCCAAGTGAAACATGTTGTGTCAACTCAGTTCTCAAATGGCATTCAAAAGATGAGAATACCTATATCTGCTACAAAAAGAACAATACATAAATTGTTATTCCTTAACTGCAAATATGCAATATCCATTTTTCAAAGGGAACAAGACAGACAACGATCAAGCAATAGGTTAGTCTCATCAATAATTCCATACATTGATAGAATTTTGTAAATCTTTTGCAGACCCCACATTTGTGTTGGTCAAAAAGATAATAAGAGAAAGATCTAAACTCACTCATGATCGTAGATGCTTCTAAGAAGTGAAATGCCTGAAAAGGAACTAAATTGGGTTCTACGATGTATTGCACGCACATCAGAATTTCTTTTAATTGCTTCATCATCTTTTTCACCCGATGAAAGGTGAGTACATATGAAACAGAAAAGATTTTGGTATATAGTCATGCTGACTGATATTGATCCCTGTGAGATAAAAACAGTGTCATAATAAAAGAAAACATAAACATGACATGCAAGAACTGCTTAACTAATTATATAAAAAGCAAGTAGCTTGGTCAAGACATTTGCCATCTACAATATTCTCTGCTATGCAACTCCCCTTTAACATGCTGCCATGCATACCATGGTGTCACATGATACAAGAGTAAAAGTGTGAATTCTCCAGCGAATCAGGAATAGACACACAGAGAATATGAGGTCGATAGTCCAATACCATTACATGCACCGAGTAGACCTCAAACATTCATGAATAGTTGTCTCATTTAATTTGATTATTGTAGTATAACGATACAGGTCTTCCCCAGTAAGGACCCTTAGCTAGATACATTAGGTGACATCCATCCAGTCCTTTGGTACGTGAGGGAAGGAATATTGAACCTATGAACTAATGGTCATAGGTAGGCTTTGTTGCCACCAAGCTATTCTTTTAGGAAATACTTGTTGAGCGACATCCAGTCCTTTGGTCACTCTGAATTTTTTTTCAGTTGTTACTTAATTCATGTATTAACTTATTTTGCCTACCTACAATATACATAGGTGCATGAGCTGCTCTACATTTTCTGTACCCAGGAATTATTCATCATCATCTAAGTTCTAAATAAAACCAACATTAATTAGACAATATATCAGAAGTTATATTTAAATAGAAAAAAACCTAAAAGTCTATCAGAAACAAACTAACCAAACCCGAACATGCCCAATGTATCTCGCTATTTAGAACAAGGTCTGGGGAGGGTAAGATGTACATTGCTGTTGCCTCTGCTGCTAGAGAGGCTGTTTCCATAAAGACTATGTCAAGAACAAACTACTTTGTAAGGAACAGTTACGACAAAAATAAGATGGAGAGACGACAAAACAGACCTTGTTGCCTATGTAACCCATAGCTCCAACTCCAACAGTAGACACATTCACATTTTGAATACCCCTTCGCAGACTTCGGCGAGCCCATACAGTGATGAAAAGACCAACCATCTGCTTACTTAATAATCTTACATAACGGGATCTTCTCTTCTGGTTCACAAGCAATTTGAGGCCAACTTTTGAGATATAAGCTGCATCAGAATGCATTCTAGCATCATCTGTTGTAGATGATTTGAAAGGATTAAATGCCCTAAAATATTTAGAAGCTTTGAAAGACCTGAAAGAATTAGGCCTACCAAGAGTACACTGAGCCAGAAGATCCAATGGTGGCTCAGCCCAGCTTAAACCCACCACTTCTGTCTTACTGAGAGGTCTTCTTATTCTATTACTCCGCATTAGAAAAGATGGTTCTGAAGCTCCTTCAGAGTCTTCTCTTTGGAGACAATTTAATCTATCCAAATTTTTCGGAGAACAAAGGTATCTTGACAACTGTTCATCTTGTGGCATGCCTAAATTGGTATCAAAAGCAGGGAATGAAGCAGCAACAGTTGAAAGAATCTCTTGCCCTGTAATTAGTTCATCAATGCTTTCACTAAAATCTGATTTGTCATTAGATGAATATATCTCCTCACTATCACAATCACTTTCAAGTAAGACTTCATCTTCTAAATGTTGAAAATCTTTAGATGGCTTAAATTTTGATGGAGAAGGAGGATCACTATAGCATTTGCAATTCGCTTTGACAGGCTGAGCTTTATTAAGCGTTCTTCGAATGATGTTTTCCCATTTCTGAATGGGGCGGCTATCCTCAGCACCGAAGATATTGCCAGCATTTAATGGTATAATCTCCTGAAAACTGCAATAAGGAACGAGGCAATTAACCTACCTCTTTTTAGGCATACCAAATATCATAATGCAACAAACAATGAATTTGGGATGCTACTCATGTATCTTTCTTTTTAAGTGTGCTTATCATTCACTAAGTGTACATAGCTCCATATCAGTTAAATAACAAAAAAAATTAGCACTCAATACAATTTCGCATCAGCATTTTAGGAGACAGTAAAAGAAATTTATGTTGTAGCAAAAAAAGAAAACTGAGCACACAATTGAAGTTGTTTTGCTATAAAGCAGATACTTGCCCAATAACATATATATCAGCAGGTTTGCTGATATCTAGCCATTCTTCAATATCTAGGTCATCCGGTGGAAGTTCACCTCCGACATTCCACGTACAAGCATGTACTCTAATAACACACATAAAAAGGGATGGAGAATCAGTTAAAAAATCCACGATGTTTAAGACAGTAATAAAAATGAGTGTATTGATTCTGAAAAAAAAACAAAAAAGAAATATAATATTTATTGATTAAGTTTAGGTATAATCAGGCCTACCTGACTTCTTTTGGTGTTATATACTGTGCCCTGAACGTTTCAGAGTTTCGTCTTCTCAATCTAGGAAGTGCCTCTTTAAGCTTAAGATAATGATAGAAAACCAAAATAAATGAGTTCGAATTATGTGGACAACATTCTTCATGCAACAGGATTTGAACGATCGAAACAGCAGAAACACATAACATATAACCTTGAGTAGGAAATAAATAAATGAAATGCCATGCATTACCGGATCAATTGTTACCTCTCCTCCTCTGTTATTCTCAAATTTGGATTGTCTGGTGCATTTAGAAAATTCTGTCAAGAGTAAAGAGAATGAAAATTGCAGCTGATGATCATAACAAAAGAATTGTTAAGTTAACCACTAGCTTAAAAACTTAAGATTTTATTATAAACCACAGTGGTATCAGAGCCTAGGTTACAATGATCTCCAAGTGCTACCTAGTGTGTGCCTCAGATCATACGATAAGCAAAGCTACTTTCAATGGATGTCGAAGGACATTGGTGAGCTCGTTGGATTTCACTCACGGATGTGTGAAGAGGAGATTGTTAGGTTATCCACATTGATTGCGAAAGGGGTTGATTAATGAGAGTTCGATAAGCTTATCAAGCAAAAAGTTGTTGAAATGCTATCTCGTTTTCTTTCCTAACTAGGTCAAGTAAAGTTTTGAATTAATAATCAAATTCCAGTTCTTTATCGAACTGAGGCAAGATCAACAAGCTTACCTGACATTTTTTTAGTTCAAACTTGTTTACTATAAAACCAAGTCGACTCGAGCTTATTGAGTTTGAACTCGAGCTTCCTATATCAAGTTGTTCAGTTTATTTTTCTCACCCTACAACTAGCTTTCGGAATTGAGATAGGCCTAATAACATTTAACAATGGTATCAAAGCAAAGATTATCTCCATGTAGTTTCTTAGATTATCGTCATGTTTCGAGTCTCATGGTACATGAACCGATCTCTATGGATGCAATGTCAAATCAAAAACAAATACAGTATAACTTAATAATGAAGTAGAATTTTAACCTTCAGTATCGGAATCAGTACTAGTACTGTTAAGACCATCTTCCTCATCCGCATAGTAATCACTTCCTTTCTTTCTCATATTTAACAATTTCCGCACTACCATTCCAAGCTTCAATTAAAAAAACAGCATTAAATATGTAATAATATTTATACGATTTTTCTAACAGGCTAAGAGTTAGTGCTTGATGAGATATCCACAAAATATTGGCGGAGAGCTCATTAATAATGATGACCCCTGCATTCACAAAAATCTCTCCCAATAAAATTTTTTATAACTTATCAACCATACTTTCTTAGTATATGTACATGGGCACACACTAGACAAACCCTTCAGTATATTGTACGAAAACGTGTACAAGGGTCCGGGTCCTAGACAGATAATTGTTGCGACATGGACATACCTTACGTGCTTGTTATCTGCGGGATCAATATTGTTGCAACAATCATCCGACAGGAGCTTGACCCGACATATAATATAAATATATAGAGAGATAGAGTGAAGCACGAGAAGTACCTCGTGTTGATTATTGGAACGTTGGACCAGCTTCATGTTTCTTGATGGTGGCGGAACCAAGTAAAACGTGTGAGATGGTTTGAGAACTGATTGAGGATTAATAATCAACAGGTGAGTGTGTGTGGGTGTGACTGTGTGTGCATATTATATTACTTGGAAATTTGGAATTCTATGTGAAAATAACATATGGGTAGTGGTGGAAGACATGTAAAGTATATATAACATGCAGTTTGAGTGTAAAATAACCAGGGCATTGGCGCACTCAATTAGTAGTGGACTTGTGTTGTTGTTACTTGTGAGAGGTGCTTGTGAAGTAGTAGCAAAGCAACAGTTGGCTGGTAGCCAAATATATGAGGGTGAGCTGGGGAAGGCAAGTATAAAAGAAAAGATCTCGTATCATATGATATTTATAGTGCTGGACCGCGAAGAAGCATAACTAGCATAACTCCACTGTATTAGAATATTGTTCGCTTTATACAAGCTCGCATGTATTTATTTTTAACATATCACAAAAATAATTTATTCTAATAAAGTAAATTGATTGCTCTATATACAACAGATTATCTATACTTTCCTTGATGTGGTACTTGAGTTGACGATCTCCAATTATCCTTTCTTAAATCAAGAATTACATAGCCCGTATTTTTATTTCCGTGATAAATTTGTCTGCATCTTGCACCTCCTAGATTCATTTCATATATAGTATCCGCCGCTTGAACATCATTAATAAGACTTTCAATACAAGGCACTCGATAGATCTTCATTCACCATCGAGGGAAGCCTCTCACATCGCACAATTGCAGCCCGTTACTCCCCACAAGATCCTATTAAACTTTTGGTTCTAATACCACTTGTTGGGCTGCAAGCAAGTCATAACTTCACATTAATATAATATTATTCGTTTTGAACCGAACCCACACGGACAAATCCCAAAAGATCTCGTTCTAATGAAGTTAACTGACTGTTCTATATACACGATATTTATTTATATTGCTCTATATACAAGTGCTCGATGTGGTGCTTGAATTGACACTATCCAACAATCCTCCCATCTAGACTTTCTATGCTATACTATAATGATATATATATATATATATATAATAATCAGAATGAGTACAGTTTGTAATTAGGTTTACTTTATCTTTTTTGGTTTTTCTTTTTAATGACAACATCAAATCTTATTAATCAAATTATCAGAGTCGTCCAATCCAAATATTAAAAAATACAGTATCTAAATTTTCATGTTCGAATTTCACCAATAATAAATATTTATATTATTATTGATAAAGATAAAAATAAGTTCTATGTCTTTTTTGTCAGAATAAAACAATTTCATTAATAAAATTTCAAAATACAATAAGAGTATATCTTCCATTCACAAAGTTCATCATCTAACCGAAAGGTAAGCAAGTTACCTCCGGACGTTCACAAAAAATGTCTCGTTAAAACCTCGCAAGAGTAAAACCCTGTAGGAAAAAAATTCAGGGAGGAAACAGAGTGCATTTTATAAAGTACATTTTATATAATAAAACTAATAAGAACTAATATCTTTCGATAGTCGTAAGAAATTCATCATGTCATCAAAATTTGAAATTAAACGGTGTTGTACTCCGGGATCCCTTACTAGATGATTATGATATATAGTCTAAAAAATGTACACAGCGGAAACTCTTCCGATCATCCTGAAAATAATAATAAATCAAATAAGGAGAATATATTAAAAATAAAAATATATATATATATATATCCGATAATAATTTATTTGAAGAAAAATGAATGTACATATAAAAAGACATTAAATAAATAAAATAAGATCTAATCAAAGAAGATCTTTGGCAATACACAAAAAATCCTATAAGAATACACAATCAATACTCATAAATACCCGATAAATAGTCAAAAGTCATTATATATGACACTTTTGCATTGACACAATTAGTCACCCTGTATGACACATCTTTCTATAAAATGCAATAACCATTTTATAATCTAAGATGTAAAAATAAAATAAAAAAAATATCGTCAGTTTTAAAAATAATATATATATATGATAATTAATATATGCAATAGAAAATCAATCGAACTAATTAAAAGCGAAGTAAAAGTCATGTAATTGTGACACAAATTGTCATTAAACGACACATAAATACCAAAAAAAAGTCACAAAAATGACATACATAACTATGATTTCATGTTTAAATTTTTCTCAAAAATCTAAATTGAGTTCAAAATCAACCAATAATGCATTTAAGACTAATTAATTAATAAAATCTCCCGAACAACAAGTATTAATGATTGAATAGTTAGGACCATTAAATTCAAATATTAAAAAAATAGGTTACCAAAATTTTCATGTTAGATTTCGGATTTGAATAAACTGTTCGTGGTTCGAGATGAGATATATATGTGACAAATGACTATAGTAAAAACTCTATAAATTAATAATGTCGGGACCGGAGAAATTTATTAATTTAGAGAGTTATTAATTTATCGATAAATTAATAATTATTAATTTAAAGAGTTTTTAACATATTATAATGTACATACCCTCCTAGAATCAACGAACCTTGGAATTCAACGTAATTAGTAACATTGTGAAATTAACAATGACTTTTGAATTAATAAGATGGATATCAATCCCTTGAGAATTTAGGTTAGAAGCCGCCTCCCTCCTCTATCCCCTCTCCTAGGGTTTGTCAATTTTCAAGTAAATCGAGGGGCTTCTACTGGTTTTCTCCAGTGGAAAGCCCCGATCCCTTCATTTTTTATTCTCGTTGATTTCTTTTCAATAAAATCCAATTTTTTTGGGTATTTGTGTGTCTCTCCTCTTGGAGTGTGTATCTGTCTCTCCTTTTGGAGTGTTTGTTATGTTTTTGTTTAGTCATGCTTGGGTTAATCTGGCTACTTTGAAAATGATTTATGTGGTTTTGTGGGAGATCTGTTTTTCGTGCATTAAATTTGGGCCGGTGCCGATTATTACAAGAGCTTACTTTTCACAACTAAAATGTGTTCATCTTTTGAGATGTTTCACCCTCGGCTTGTCTATAGCTGGTTTTTGGCATATAGATAGCTTGGGTGCTTTTGAACATTGGGCTACAGGTGGTGCGTATGTGAAGGTTATTTGTGATATTACTAGTTCCAGGATTGGTGCATGTATGATCGATCAGGAAGCTATTTTAATCTTTTTTCATTCAAAGAATCGTGAGATTCATGATGTTAAACAGACTGAAAACATAAGCGACTATTTGCTTAGCTCGTTTATTTGTTTAATCCTGACTGTGTTTTTTCGATGGGAGTTTTGTTCCTATTGAAATTAAGTTGTAATTTTGGTTGATGCAATTTATAAAAAGCATTTTGTCAAAAAAAATAAGATGGATATCAATCTAATGAACTACCCAGGTGAAAATGAAGCATGTTCCGAGGTTCAGAGTTTAGAAGATATTGTGGGTATTATCATTGAGGACAATACAAATGATGACGGCGAAGATGATACAGTGTCTTTGGAGCTTATTACGAGAAAGGAAACTCTTATGGGGTTGAATACTAACTTTATGATACAATACAAAAATACAACACTTGAGTTATTGAATGCAATAAGAAAAGTTAGATATGAGCTCCAAATAGACTTGAACTTTAAAATAAAACAGACAACTATTGAATCATATTTCAATAAGGTGTAATATATTTTTTCAGTTCCTATGAATTATTAATTTATGATTTTCTTGAGACTGAAAACTATAAAAGGATTTCACGAAAAATTATTATCTTATTATTTTATCGAGTTTTTCAATTTTTTACATTGTCCAAGTCGGGACCGGACAAATTTATTATATTAGAGGTTTTTTTTTTACCAAATTTAAAGCAGATTTCGCTAATAACTTGAAAGATATTCAAGTTATTAATTTAAGCTTGAAAATTAAAATTGATCTGTTGCAACTTGATCAACCTATATAAACAGCTATCCTAAAATTTTGCCAGTACAGATTTGATTAAGTTCTAAATTATAATGAGATTAATCGACCAATTACATATGATATTTCAAGTAATTAAGTATTTAATATTATATAATCTCATTTTTGGGTTCAATTCTAGCTTACCCGAATAAATACTACAAGTACAAGGCTAATAGTTAGTCAAAGGAAAAGATTGATCGACTGGATTTTGGAAAATTTTCTATTAAAAATAGCATATTTGCTCTAATTTTTTTTATTTGAATTAAGATTTAAGCGGACATAAGGGTGTTGTTAGTTGTTACTGGGCGCCCATCGAAGTAAACGAACTCATTCAAAGTAGTAATCAAACAAGACCATGCCATCTAGGCCTAGGATTCTTTCTAAACAATAACGTAGGGCCCAGTTCTCTCTTTTTTCAGCCATTCTTTAAATATAACACGGCCCTTTTAATTTACCCCGTTCCTTCCAATGGTTTACATTTCTGAGAAAGTATTCGGACGCATTTTAAGATACATAAAAAATATAATTATGTAACTTATTTTTACAATTTTCTTTTTCTGAATAAAAGTTGAATTTTTTAATTTTTATTCAGAAAAGTAAAATTGTAAAAAACAATTGTAGAACTATACTTTATATACACCTTAAAATACGTGTCGGACACTCTCTAGAAAATGTAAACAATTGAAAGGAACAGAGGGAGTACTAAAGAAGTCCTTTCGGATTTTTTTTTATAAATCAAATTTAATCAAATTAATTAAGCACGATTGAATAATTCAAGTATTTTGATTTGAAACTTATATTGAGTTGTCCAGATTCAAATTTGGCTCACCCGATAATTTTTTAACAGATATTTAAATTATAAAAGTATACACTATATTAGTCAAAAAGAAAAGAACTAAATCAATTTGAATGTCTTCGGGTAATCCGGTGTTAACGATTTTATTCTCCATTGATTTCTAATTTGGTTCATAAGAAGAATTATCTCGATGGATGCAGATAAAGTTATTTTGGATCATTAAATTTTAACCTATTAATTTTACTAAAAAGGCTAAATTATTCCATGAAATTAAGAAATTGTTTGAATCATAAAATTTCAACTGTATTAATATATATATATCCTAATAAATTTTTTTTATATTTTTATATTAAATTCTCATTTTTATTCGCATTAACCGAATAAAATCACATTATATAAACGAGAATTAGGTATCCGGGCCTATTCTAACTTTTGTCCTTTGATTCTGATTTTTACATCACATTGAAATTACTTGTCGTTCAATTTTCCAAATTAAACTGCGATTCCTCACATTTTTCCAACACCAACAATTATTTTTTATAAATGTCAATATTGTCATCCTAATTTATAATCTAGACATATAGTCTATTACTATTTTTGTTTTGACTTGTATAAATCTAGTTTTTTATTCCCATTTTTTGCCTTATAAATAATATATTTATTTTTTCTTAAATATACTTTTTGATTTTTAATAAGTTATTATAAAAGTATAAAATACATTTTGCGGACTGAGAATTACATAACAAAAAATTTTTATAAGAAACTTCTAACACAAGTTAAATAACCAGACTATTATTATGCTTTAGCGGTCGTAGATGCTAGATAACCCAAAATTAATACAAAGAGATATGCTAAGTTCCCCAAAATTTTTCTCAAATAGTGATGTGTCACATGATAGATAGCAATCTTTCTAAATATATAACGAGACCCGCGTGCATAAATATGCCGCCACAAATTAAAATCAAAATCTATCACGTGTTAGTCACGTCATTTGATAAAATATTTTTGGAAAATCTAGCGCTACTCTTATACATAATAGTTACAAAATAATATGGCATGACACGTGTCGAAATTTAATTGGTGTACGTATATGAATGAACCCGAAATCCCATATTATTATGAGTAAAATCAACATTTATAAATTATTTGGAAAAAAAATTATAATAATATTTAGGTTATCAGAAATTTTTCATTAGATAGTAATTTATTTTAGCTGTTTAATACAAATTCATAATTTTGTCATTCAATGGGAGAAATTATTCATTAACGAAGTGCTGACATGATTTATCGTCATCTCTCAACCCTTCGTGAATGACAAGATCACGGGTTCGAATCTTCATTTTGCCAATATCCGAATCAGAATTCAAAGTGTTATTTCCATTTTCAGAGGTAGCATTAAAGACCAAGAGAAATACATAATGCATGCCATGGAACCATGGTATCAGTATTATGTTTACAGAGTAACCAACCAGAGCTTAAGGCTCACTAATCTCTAATCCAATCAATAACATTGCTCAGGTTCTTGTAAGAGCAACCACTTTGGACACTATTCACAATCTTTTCTTTCAAGTCCATAGCAGTTGCTTTAAAATGCTCATCACCAAGCAGTTGATCAACCTTTTTCTTGAATTCCCCTTGCCTGATGATACCACCTTTGTCCTTCTCAAACCGCAATCCAATCTTCCAAACATCGCAAATGTAGCTCTCGTTGAGGTACTGATCTGCAAAGTAAGGCCAGCAGAGAAAAGGAACACCATTACTGACACCTTCAATGGTGGAATTCCAACCACAATGGCTCACGAAGCAAGCCACTGATGGATGGCGCAGAACTTTCTCTTGAGGTGCCCAACTCACAATTTTGCCACGAGATCCTATTCGTTCCTTATATCCTTGTGGGTAATCTCCTTCAGCTGTCGCCTTCAAAGTTATGCCAGGACGAGCAACCCAAAGGAATGGCTTGTTGGTTAGTTCAAGGCCTAAAGCCAATTCTTGAAATTGTTTTTTATTAAAAGCTGTGAAGCTCCCAAACGCAACATAAATTACAGAGCGAGCTGGTTGTTGATCAAGCCATGACAAACAGTCTGAATCTTTTGCCCAAAAATTGCCTCCTTGATTTCCAAGCTTGCTGCTTGCCAATAATGGACCAACTGGCAACAATTCCGGAAGTAATGAAAATGCATCAGGCTCAAGCTCATTAGCTGAATTACATATCTTATAGTCTGCGAATTTCTCAACAAATTCATTGCTTTTTGCAGTAAGTTTGAATAAACTTTTTCTTGTCATCATATCGTCAAAGCAAGCCCATGCAAATGCCGAAGTACTGATCACAGGCATTGTTGGGGCAATATTAAAGCTTTGTTTCTTCAAAATAGTTCCTGTAATACAACCTTAGTAATTTTAGCGGGAGATCGAATCAAGTATTGTACTAAGAACAAGAAATATACATAGACCAATCAGTCATATGTCTGTTAAATTATAAGTTGGGGTTCTGGCAGCCTCATGCATATGCACATGCCTTTACCGAGCCGCAAACGTCTTGTTAGTAACAACTAGGCTATGATATCAGGAATTTTTACGCAATAAATTAAGGAATTAATAAATATTATGGGATTCTAAATCAGTAAATCACCATCACTGCCATCAATAATTCCATCCTCAATCAGTTTAGGAATACTACAGGCGACAGCCGCAGTTGAAGCTGATACAGGACAGAATGAAACAGTCTTAATTTCCATCCTTTTCGCAACTTCTAACGCCCATCCTGTGCCCCCCTCAGCAACAACACAAGTGAACCTTCTGTTTTCATCATTCTTGGCCTTTCTGATAAGCTCCTCTAGCTTCCGTGGCATCACTCTCTGCATGGACCCCGTCAACTTTTCAAGATTAAGCCTATCATCCCCGTGTTCCAACCCGTCTGGAATCGAAACCAATTTGAGTCCGTTTCCACAATTATCGTCTTCTTTGGATGACATTGCATTTGTGATCCTCCTGTGAATGAAGTCGGTGTTTGCAAATGTGACTTTGCAGCCACGGTGTACAAGTTTCTTAGCAAACTCCATCATCGGAATTACATGGCCTTGTGCTGGATATGGTACAGCTAAAACATGCGCGAGGCTCTTCATATTTACAACTTAAGTACAACCGGATTATCACTTCATTTGTACACAAGTTTCTCCAGATGATATGATCCCCTATTTCAACTGGCACCATATGTGAATGTGATGCATCATATTTTAATGTTTAATCAGATTAGGTAGTGAAGTAGGTTGAAGATACTTTGTGTGTGCTATCCTATGTTCCACATGAGGTGTTGAACTAACGTTCCGTGTAATGTCAAGAGAAGTAACAGTCATTCGAGTTTTTTTGCATTTTCATTAACATGAATGAAATTTATAATCAGAATAGTAAACTAATTGCAAGTTTTTTAAGTTGATTAACCGTTTTCACGTAAGCTACTAGAGTCTTTTGTTCAAGGGAATAAAGGGAAAAATTTATATTAAGGTGCATTTTGTTTAAGGCTAACCCGACCCATGAACACCTGGAGGGATGTATTCATTGAAAGAGGAACTAGTGATATGTTGGAGGAAATAATCCGTAAAAGAGAAGATGGGAGGAAAGTGGGTTAAAGTAAAAGTGGTGCGTTTCGAAAGTTTGTATGGAGGACCCATAACTAACAGCACCTTAATAAAATCTATTTTTCTTAGGTACTTGCACTTCCCGCTAATAATTGAATAGCAACCGGACCATAATACAATTTTAAAAATCGAACGAAACTTAAAAGAGCATTTTCTGTTTTTTTGTTCCAATATAGCAGTTGAACTTGTGTTCTTAATTGACCTTGCTAATGGTTTGTTCAAATTTTAACCAATTGAAGACATGTCTTCCATTTTATTATACCGTCTTATAGATCTATATATTCCTAACTAAAAAAATAAAAGGCATCTACTTCACATGTAACTTCATTTAGCATGACTAGAGAGTTTTTTTCATATAATTATGAGTTGGATGAGGATTTTTCAATACTAACATGGTGGAAGAATCATTAGAACCAATTTCCGGTATTAGCTGAAATTGTAAGGGACATTTTAGTAGTTCCCGCCTCTACAATTGCTTCCGAGTCAACTTTTAGTGCCGGTAGAAGATTGTTAGACGAGAAGAAATCAAGCCTTGCACCGGACGTGGTCAAAATATGTGTTTGCAAAAAGGATTGAGATCAAGCGGCAAAGAGACAACAAGGGACGAAAAAAGATGGCTCGGACGAAGAAGAAGAGAATACTTGGATGACGATAGACACTTCATCGGAATCGGACATGTCACGGACCGATCCACAGGAACAAGAAGAATTTGAATAGTTGATAAAAAATATTTTTTCCATGTATTTGTATAATTTGTTAGATTTTGTATTTTATTTAAAATGTAAACACGATTTATTCCGTTTTTTAGAGAAGAGTCCTCTCGAATCAATTATAACACTTTTTTATAATTAATAAAATTTATAGAGGTACCGTCCTATTTTCTTAATGTAGCATACTAATTCATTTGCAAAAACTAACTTTATTTTTCAAAACTAACAAATTTATTTTTCAAAAACTAACTTTTTAAAAATACGATTAAAAATAAAATTTTACTAATCTAATAATATAATGTTAAAAATGTTGAAATATGTTAAAATTCAATGATAATCTTTTTCAATATAAGAAAATGTAAATAAAAAATAGAAAACCAAAAAAAATAAATTAAAAACAGAAATGCAAAAATATAGTTGACTATACAAATAATAAGTAAAACATAAAAAATGTAGTACATTGTACAAGTAAAAAACAAAACATAAAAAAATTTAATACACTGTACAACAATCAGTACAAGTAAAAAATAAAATATAAAAAAATGCGATTAAAAGCACGTGGCACATCGTCTCCACGCCACCCCCAACCTGAAAGAAGTCTGTAGGACTACATGAGTCACAAAACACAAAAACAACTATATTCGTTATTCGTTATTCGCCTATTCATTCGTTCTTCGTATGTTCATTCGTTTATTCACCAGAACGCCAAATTCGTTTTATTCACGAGCCGTTCACGATTACATTTCCTGTCTAACCGGTTTGGCACGGCACACACAGGTATATGTGTCGTCCACGAGTTACCTGAGTAGTGAACCGGCCCGCCAGGAATTCGGCCCGGCCCGCACAGACCGACCGTTTGGCCGGCTCTACTCAGAACCCTGGTCTGCATATATATACTAATAATATTAATATTTTTGACAAATTAATGGTAATCTCTAAATTTTAAATTGTGATTTAAAATTCTTTAAAATTTGCCATTTAAAAATAAAATTAATTGAATATCAACTATTTGTAGCTTTTTAAATATAACAATAATTTTTCAACTTGTGGTACAAAAATACTTTGGTTACATAAACTAAAACGGGAAATCTGATAATAGATTTCGAATAATCAAAAAGTACATGATCTCGTTGATGGTCTGAAGTTTTACTGTGACCCATGGGTGTTCAAAAAATTCATGAATTCGAATCGGACTAGAGTATTTCAAATCAAGAAAAATCGAAACCGTTAAACCGTTTTTAATGGTGGGTTAACCGAACTATTTACGTATAAATGGTTTAGTTACGATATCCAATAAATTAAAACCGTTTAAACTAAATCAAACCGTTATATAATAATATATAAAAATTCTAGTATATAGCTATAAGTTAAGATTATAAATTACAGGTTTGTGTATGTATGGGTGTATATTATATTAAAATATTATATTACTTTTTAAATAAAAACCTGAGTTAATTATTAATATTTCGTAATTATACTCTAATTCATATATTTAGTATTATTTAAATTAAATTAAAGTATATGGCAGTAATATGTAAATTAAATATTTATAAATATATATTATATCATAATACTTATATGTTATACTCCCTCCGTCCCCCTCAATTTTTTACATTGGGGACGGGGGCTCGGCACGCACTTTAATACTCTTATTAAATGTAGTTTGCATATTTTTTTATTTTTTTTCTTCTAAATAAAAATATAATGTTCAAATTTTAATACAAAAAAATAATTTAAAAATAAATTACATAAATATATTTTATAGTTGCATTAAAATGCGTGTCAAGCATGTGAAAAAAATTATAAAGAAATGAGAGGGACAATGGTAGTATATAATACTGATATATAATATATTTTATATTACATTTACTTAAATAACTGTTTCGTTGTAAATTTAACAAAAATAAAACAAAAGTAAATGATTATGTCAAACCGTGGTTTGGAACTGGCCAATGATCTATTTTGATCGGCATTTAACCGGTCTGGTTTGGTTTTGATTTTCTAAAAACTATTTTTAGTGATTGGCTTTGCAAAAAGTGCAAAAAGTGAGAATGCGGATTAAAACAATCCGTGAAGAACTGTGACCTGTTACGACGATTCAGGAAGTGGTCTCGGGGTTTCAAGTCCTCCCATACTTAAATATATTTATGTTGTTCTTCATGGGTGCTGGTTACTAAGTACCTTACATCAAATTATTATAAAAAAACATATTAAAATTTAGATTATCATCGACCCATTTATATTAAATATTACAATAAAAAGGATTCTTTTTTCTTTTAAAAGCAATTTTTTTTTGGATAAAAAATAATAATTTATTTTGGTTAAAGGATATAAGGTTAGTATTGAAATTTTGAAAAACTCTAAAAATTTTGGTATAAATACCGTGCCATATTTGGTGTCATACAATTTTGATATAGATTTTAGTAAACTGCTGTAAAAATGTATTTTGTGAGTTATATTGGAAACGGTCTAAAACAAATAATTTCCTAATTTCTTAACTTCAAATCCCGGAAAATTCATTAGAAAAAAAAACATTTTCGGGTAACAATTTTCATGAAATTCTAACTGGGCCTAGTGGGCTATACTAAACCAGATTACATTTCATGACCCAAATTGCTAAAGATTACATTCATCTCCATTGTTGCATCAAGATAAGCAGATATGCAGGTCCTTCTTCATCCTTGCAATTCTTTCACTTTCTTAATTCCACCATTACCCCTCAACAACTTCCTTATTTACAATTTAGCCCCTCCAGCCTTTCCAGTACCTTCATTTTCTAGACCCAAGACTTCAAATTCAAGAACTGGGTTTTGTCAAAGATTGTATTTTGTTACAAAATATGCAATTTCAAGACCAACCCATGTCTCATTTTGCTCAAAAGGTGAAATCTTGGAAGATTTTAGAACTACCCATTTGAGTAAAGATTTGAACTTTGAAAAAAATGGGGAGGTTGAAGAGCTTGAATTGCAAAATAAGCCTTCTCCAATGCCTGTAAATGATGAAGTTGTGATTGAGGTTGAAGATGAGCCTAAAAAGTTGGATAGAGAGGAAGTTTTAGAGCCTTTTTTGAGGTTTTTTAAGCCTAGAGATTTGGGTGAAAAAGTAAGTGATTTTGATGAGGCGGAAGTTAGTAGTGAGGAGGGTGAGAGTGATGAGGTTGAAGAAGATGGGAATGTGGTTGGTTTCGAGCATTATGATCCGAAACCGGGTGATTTAGTTGTTGGTGTTGTGGTTTCAGGTAATGAGAATAAGATTGATGTGAATATAGGGGCTGATGTTTTGGGTGTAATGTTGAGGAAAGATGTGCTTCCTCTGTTTGATAAAGAATTGGATTATTTGTTATGTGATATTGACAAGGATGCGGATGATTTTATGCGTAAAGGGAAAATGGGGATTGTGAAAAATGAGGATTTAGTGAGTGGTGAGGTTGTTGGTCCTGGAAGGCCTGTTGTGGAACCTGGAACTGTTTTGTTTGCTGAGGTTCTTGGTAGAACATTGAGTGGAAAACCATTGATTTCTACGAGACGGTATTTTAGGCGACTTGCTTGGCATCGAGTTAGGCAGGTTCTTTTCTCTCTTGTATATATGCTTGATTCTAGAAATAGTATTGTTGAATTTGACATTGTGTATATCTGCCTGATTCTAGAAATGTTAGTTTTAGTATTTGCAACCTTTTATTTGAGGAATATTTAGTACAAGGGGTACCCTGTAGAAGGAGGTTTGATTCTCGCATGCATTAAACAATTTAACACTTTACTTAACAAAAGTAAATTTTAAAAAATCTAATATTCTAAAATATCTGCTTTGCATTTGAAATTATAGCTCTGGATGGCGAAGGCCAAATAGGGTAATACTGTAGTTTTTTGCAGTCTGTAGTGGTTAGTCGAAGGAGATGTGCAGTGAGTGAACTGTTTTCAGACCTCAAAGTCCCATTTTGTTTGTCAGTGTGTATAGTAATTCTTTCTGGGAGCAAGTAGTGTACAGGATCGTTTAGTTGTTTATCTACCGATTACATGGCGTAGTTTACTTAATATTAAGAAAGGCATGTCTGATGGCAAGCATTAACAAGTATTATCAAAATGATCTCCATGTTGCCCTCGCTATTAATGAGATAAATTAGCCTTACGAGGGTCGAATCCAACTGTTGCCCTCTGCTTAAAGAAATTAGTTAGGATTTCCATGTAAAGGAAAGAATTGGATTCTGAAAAACTATCGAGGTCAGAGCTTCTTCACACATTAGTAATTGTCTTGGGCAAGAATGACATAAGCAGTACTGGGGCCATGGGGAAACAAGTCAGCTAGTAATTCATGTTATGGCCTAACTTAAAAAGGTACTTCTATATATGAGTGACAAACTGAAAATTATTGAACGTCTGTTTCATGTGCCACCATTCGGAAGGAGTACTTGTATACTTGCAGATGCTGGTACTAGAGTCGACAATACACAAAAAGAAAATGACTCTTTTACCATTTGGCCTTGGCTTGCATCTCACTTAAACTAGCGAAAAGACATTAAGTGGGGTCTTTAATTGTGTTATGATTCCAGTTCTCGAAACACTTTATAATTCATTTCACATAATGTTACTTTGTAAATGCGTGCAAGTAGTTCGATATTATTAAGCTTCTTGATTAGGAGGGGAAATTGGTGTGAGGCAATTTGTTTGAAGTGGGCAGGTAAGGTCCTCGTTCCGCAGTCCGCACCTACCCCATTAGGAACCCTACCTAAGTTATAATGAATGCTGTATTACGAATTATATGATCTTTTCCCTATTATATTTGAAATTAAAATCATTTAATTCTCTGTACAGAGTGCTTGCTAACATATTATACATGTATACACAAAAATTGCGTGCAGATTAAACAGTTCAATGAGCCTATAGAGGTTAAAATTACCGAATGGAATAGTAATGGTCTTCTTACAAGAATTGAGGTTTGATCTTGCATTCTATGCCTCCTGCTTGCTCTTTCTTGCCTGCACGCATGTCTAGAGATGCCAAATTGTTTTTCTAACATTTAGTTAAATTTGGTTTTGGCAGGGTTTAAGAGCTTTTCTCCCAAAAGCTGAATTAGTAAATAGAACGAACACTTACACTGAACTGAAAGAAAATGTAAGTTGAGAAATTATTTATCACGTATTCTTGATGGGTGATGATGCAATTCAAGGAGTATGCACAAAGTCTAGTACCAATTCCAGTTTATGCTACATTGCCCCCATAAAAACCATTATCCAGAATCTTAAATATCAACAGTCCATGCCAGTAGTAAGTATCAGATTTAATGTAGTTGGGTGTGTTTCTACTAGAATCTGCCAGAACCAAGTAACATGTAAACTTTGTAGCTCTTCTTTTTATAGAAAAAAGGATTGACCCACTATTTGTTGTTTATATTTTTTAAAGATAGTGCTTATTGTGTTGCTTTGTCTGTTTGTCATCAATTTGGACATCCTAGATGCAACTGTTAACATGTGTAATTTGATGAAAGTAGTAAGAAATAAGAGAGTGCTAGAATTTTATTGAGTCAAAGTATGTAAAGAACTATATAGCTGCATGACTGGAAATTAGTCAACTGCCTTCATTTTATTTAGAATGTAAAACCTAGTAAAGGTTGCAGTGGGCACTTAAATAGAGGATCCATGGATACCTTTGAGGCTTTGACTATTTTTTTAAAGTAACTATAACTTTGAACATACAGTGCCTTTGTTCGGTTTAATTTATGATTGTTGTGGTGCAGGCAGGACGATGTATACATGTGCAGATTACCAGGATTAATGAAAGTACCAATGACTTGGTTCTTAGCGAAAAGGAAGCCTGGGTTGGTCTTTAATTCAGCTTCTTGCACTACCAACTTATTCTGATTGTACAACATACTTCCTCCCATCTCATCCATTGTATGTAACAAGTTAACTTTATCCACTTAACAGAGTTTGCTACATCTCAAAGAGGGAACACTTTTGGACGGCACAGTAAAGAAAATTTTCCCTTATGGTGCTCAGATAAGGATAGGTGACAGTAACAGAAGGTGAGTAGTGATTTTTATAATTTTAGCTGGGACAGTTCTTCTGTTTCTTAATGCAGTTTTTTTGGTGCAGTTCTTACGGTTACTAGTAATGAAACTGAAGTTTATATGACGAAACGATAATCAAGATAAAGGGATTCTTGAAACCACAATTATAAAGTAACTAGCTAGATACAATTTTATTTTAAATCACATGATGAACATGTGCATATGATAAATGTTGGTGTGCTCGTCAACAACGGATTTTTTTTTCTGTAATTAGATTGTTTACCCTTGAGTATGTAGAAGATAGTATATGTGGCAACTGGCAAGTAAAAGTCCTGCCTAAGGGAATTGTTCCTTGTTCATTAACACTCAATAACCAAGTGAGGTACTGAATTAATTAAACCCTTTTCTCTACTGAATACATTAATTTAGGAAAGCACATAATTTGGTTCTCTTGGTTTTGGTAAATTTAGTTTAACCAAATAAAGGAATTTAAGCAAGAGAGGTCGGGACCAACTCAGGTCTACAGTCTACCTAATATTTATGCTTCGAATCAAGTTAGTGACTCAATAATTCTGAATTTACCAATGAGTAGACCTGGAAAATCGGATAACCGGATCGGTTTCGGATCGGATTGGTTTCACTTTCGGATTATGATACATCTGAAGACCGTTCGGATCGGTCGGATGTGATTCAGTTCGAGTGTAATTCGAATTAAAAGCGGATGAAATTCGGATAAAAATCGGACAAAATTCGGTTCGGATATTTTCGAATCATAACTTATTCATTTTTTCAATTTGTAAGACTTAAAAAATGTCTTTTTATTAAATATGGTACTTTTAATATAATAAAATGTAGTTTTACAAAATTTTATTATTAAATAATTATATTATCATAAATATAAAATACTTTTGAGTGTGAATTTTTGCTTATTTCGGATTATATTCGGTTCGGATAATGAATGATTCGGTTTTGTTCAGTTCCAATTTAAAATCGGATCTAGTATTTCGGATCATTTTCGGTTAAATTAAATTTTCGGTTCGGGTAATTTTTGGATCGGTTTAATTCGGTTTTCGGATAAATATTGAATTATATAATTCGGATCTCGGATAAAATCTCGGTTCCATGAATTTCAGTTCGGTTCTTCGGATCCAGGCACATTTTGCCAGGTCTACCAATGAGCCTGTGATTATGAGGTTTATATTAAAATGATCTTCATGAAAACTGGCAAGTTGGGTATACTTGCACATGATAGTTGAACAGGCCATCTCTATGATTTCTTAGATATCAATTAGATATGTTAGGTTGCCTAAAATTATTGTTTCTTAGAGTTTATACTACATGCTTGAAATTTATGCATTGGCCTTTGTAACTGGTTTCAGTGGATTGCTGCATATTTCTAACATAACTCGAGAACGAGTCTCTTCTGTTGGGGACTTGCTGGCAGTTGATGAGAAGGTCAAAGTTTTGGTTATAAAGTCTATGTTTCCTGGGAAAATATCTCTCAGGTAAAGTAAGAAATGAATTCAGTTTTTCTTTGTCATTCTATTATTACATGTCATGTTGCTGTTAGTTGTTCAATGTTTTAATTGGTATGGATGGTATCCTCTTTATGGATTCTCTTCAAACTTGGCCTTATATTCAGGCCTGGCACTTCTGAATTCTATCTTCTCCCAAAACATTTCTTTCCTAGGTTGTTAGAATTACTTGATGAAGTCTGTGTTGAAAAGGATATAAAAGAGCAGTTTTTTTTCCTGTTAAGTGTCTGGATGGATGCGAATGAGTTGGTGAACTATATATTTATTGGTAAAGTTAATTTGCATGCTATGTCTTTTCTACTTTGCTCCTAAGTTTAAAAAGGAAGAGAGGAAGGGGAGAGAAATTTTAGAAAATAACTAAGTTGTGATCATGGTCCTGTATTTTTATTGGGGAGAAAATTTTAAGTTGTTTCTGGAATTGTGTATGTTCAATAATAATCCTCACACTTTTCTCTTTTGCACAAAATTATTATTGTTACAATATAATGTGGTGGCTGTTATATTATTACATTTCTATGTATATTTTAATGGCTACAATCACCTAAATTATAAATTTCAAAATCTTTTGCAATGGTACAGTACTGCTGAACTTGAGAGTGAGGCTGGATTGTTTGTGTCGAACAAAGAGGTACCATACATTTTCTTATGTACACATTTAAAAATAAATGGCTAGTCTTTTAGGACACCGTCATGGATTTTTTTACCGAGTACTGGCTAGTAATGTAATATTAATGCATTGACCCTTAATTTTGATAGAGAGTATTTTGGGAGGCTGAGATGATGGCAAAAAAGTACAGGCAGAAGCTGCCAAAAGTCTCAGCAGCTCAGAAGTCAGAAGAAACCTTTCCTGATGATACTCTTCCATACGAAAATGAAGAAAAACTTTTTTCAAACTGGACATGGTTCGAATTTAAAAGAGAAGATAAAAGCAGTGATTCAAACCAAGAATCTGAAGTAAAGTTAAAGCACATCTAGCCAGGAAAGAGTCCGAGGGGCCTTTTACGTCTAACACTAAGAAGAAATAGTAACCATTAGGATGAGTTGGTTGTGAAGAAGGTAATTTCGTATGTTTACAAGCATTATATATGAATTTTAAATCACCATACATCGAAATCCAATGCCATAAGGCGCAAATTTGATTCATTTTTCTCCCCTTGGCCCAGAAAATTTGTACAAGAATACCATAATCTGGTCTTCTTTATGTGTATTAGCAGTTGCAAATAGTCTGTATGTTGAGTCTGAATAGCACAAACCAGCAAATAATTACCGTTTTTATTATTCGACTACACCACTGAATAGCACAAACCAGCAAATAATTACCGTTTTTATTATTCGACTACACCGAATTGATTCATTGACATGTCAATGCGACATGATCGCTATTTTCTTTGTTAATGAGATAATATGTGATGTGTCTTCGATTCATTGGCAAGTCTATCTGGATTTATATTTTTCAAACTATGTAATATATCATTATCGCAGTATTTTGTGTGTTTGAGGGTGTAAACTGTAAAGGTAAGAAAGCTCTCCATCCCTTCTTCAAGCAGAGTGGTTTGCTTGTGGATTTCACATTAGCTTGTAGAAAGTTGGCTCTGAAGAATCACCAAACAGATACATGTGTGTTAATTGTGATGTGTGAGTGCCCCTGTGTGTAACAGACCTATCAACCTATTCTAAGTTTAGGGTTCTGGGCTCCATGAATCTAATAATGAACTATAACTAGAGCAAAAACACTCCAAAGTTACAAAACATAGTAGACTTTAAACAAGTAGCTGCTTAAACTATGTGTTTGGCATGATTGAAGTTTTGCATTACAAGTAGATAACATATGGAGCAATAATTAGAGATGAAAGAGGGAGCAAGATGCATAAAAATCTGGATGTATGGACAAGAATTTAGGCAGCATCTATGGCACTATATTGTAATAAAATCAAGTACTTTATCAGTTAACTGTAGTTAAGTGTAGGCATGTTCCCTGTGGAGTGCCATTGTTGAGTGTAGACTTGTGTGGTGTCCATGTTGTGGTAGGGTCCTAAGTTTAAATTTTCTTCTTCAATTTGCTATACTTCTTGGCCAACTGGGCTACTGCTAATAAAATTGCTCACCATATCCTTGCTTACAAACGTTACCAAGACTCGAACACGACTTAATTGCCAAAAACCGTTCCATGATATAGATCAAGTACGACATGATTTGATTTTAATATCGTCTCTTTACTAAAATTAAATTAGTTTATGCTCCAATTTTCGTACCCATCGAATTTTAGCAAATTTTACAAACACGGACGTACCTATAGAATTTTAGCAAATTTTATAAACATGGACGTACCTATCGTATTTTAGCAAGTTGTTTATACCAACACGACCCGAAATTCGAAATCGAAATTGTACACAGAACTACAGGGTTTTGCCAGCAGCCTCCAATCCTGAAGCTGGCACATGAAAGTCTCATGTTGACATTTTCAATTATTATGATTCATGAAATCTGTGAAAATTGAATTTGATTTTTCTACTGTATCTTAACTTGCACTTAATTCATTAATATGCATGTCCGCCTCAGTCAATTAGTGAAGATGATTCACAGTTCACACACAGATATATAGCTTAGGTTGCACTATTTGTAGTACTAAGATAATATGATTCTTTCTGTGTGACAAGATTTAATTGTGTACAATTGACTTGTTGATTGAGTGACATGAACTCCTTGAAGTAGCTTTTCTAGTACAAGATCCATGTGATCAATCCTAGCTCCAAGAAGATACTCTTACACAGACTACACTCACCTAGTTCATGATTCTGTGACACTAATATTCTGTTTATACTATAACCATATCACGATACCGTATAATTTTCATTACATTGTATTATGTAGATATTTTTCGTAACCTTATAAATATGATGCGGAAGTTTTGTGCATCAAAATTAATTCCTTTATACAGATGAGACATCTGTTGTAATACCGGAGTTTCATGTTCAAAAGATAGAATATTTCGATAAATTATAGTAGGCTATTGAACTATCCAAGTTGATTGTATTGGAATTATTATATTTCGATACTTCGGATCTAGACTCATTTTCAAAAAAAAAAATCGTAATTTAACCCGAATTGTCACATGCGTATCCGGATTTCTTTTGTGTGTTGTTTTGAAGTGGACTAACCAGCAACTAGCCATCTAGCATTGTAAGTGAAGATTCAAAACTGGACATAAACTTAGAGTTCCATGGAATTCCTAAACAACTTGAGGGTAAGATTTATAAAGAATTAGAAACACCCATATCAAAATGTTCTTTCCTTGGTTGATACAATACAGATCACCATATAAAGTACTAATTAAGCCATTTCAAGATTAGTGACATTAATGAGTGAAATTTATATTTTGTTTGGATAAACACAACTAGTACTAGTACTGTAACAAGTCAAAACCTAAAACCCTAAAAGTAGACCAACCCAAAAAAATAAAATAAAATAAAAAGCCCTAAATCGTTTTATGTGCCCTTAATTTATTGGGAGACTCACCTCATGTGATTCTAGTATTTGTATATACTACTTGTATCTCTCTTTAGCCCTTCTCCCAAAACACCTCCACTAGTGCTCATCGGTTAACCAAACTTCATTTTTCTTAAAAAAAAAATTCCCTTTTTCAATTTTATCATTTCTTGTTTACATCTTGATAAAATAAGCTACATTTTTTACATATTTTAAATTTATGATTAGGCAAGTGTTAATGAGTATTATAATAATAGTATATGTGCAATTAGCAAGATAATGATAGTTTAATTTAATATTAGTGATAAATATTTATTTCTCATTACCAGATTCGATTTGTCCAAATATCTATGCTGTGAATCAAAACTTATCGCTTAAGTTGCACACTATTGTGTAAGAACGCGGGATTTACCCGGTGCGCACTTTAAGAGTAGGTGTTACTGTTCCCTACAATAAAAAAAATAGCTATTATGTAAAACTTAATAACCCAATTTATTTATTCTTTTTGTCACAGTTAATAACCTAAATTTTAAAAACAATTGAGATAAGATAAAAATTAAAAATTGATTTAGTTGTTAAAAATCCAACTCCTTTACAGGGCGTTTGGCAACATGCATTTCATTTCAAATGAGTGATTTCAAATGACAGAATTTGATTTATCATTTCAAATTCTCATGTTCACACTAATATTTAAATGTACTGGATTTCAAATAAAATCCAAATCAAATTGTCAAACAACTTATTTGATCAGAATTTCAAATGAAAATAAGTTTCCCAAACAGAATTTTATTGCTTTTCGTATGCCCCTAGGTTGCCTCACACTCTTGTGTCATCAAACTCTCCTATTCCCTAGGCTGCGCCAAACTTCTTCAATTAAATATAGGGAAAATCATCCCAATATCAAGTTACAGTATAGTTGTAAAAATCTGTAATCGGTACTAATTGGTTTAAATACTGATTAGGAATTAATTGGTAAATTGAGGATTAATCGGAGGGATTAATCGGAACAAAAATCGGATATATTTAAATATTTTAATAATATTTAATATATTTACCTTATTTATTACTAACTCCGTCCCGTTGAATAATATACTGTAATATCCCGTAATTTTTAGAATTAGATTATTAATTGAATAATAGAATAAAAAGGATTAAAATTAGATAAGGACTAGGATTTAAAATTGGGTTAGAATATTGGGCCTAAAATTTGGATCAAATTATAATATTGATAACTTGTAGGTTAAGAAATATGGTTTTGTATCGTTATAAATACATCATAATCAGTTTTCCTCATTTTTAACATCAAAATTCGTAGGGGCTTTTCTTCATAAATCAGCAATCTTTTAAAATTCGTAGTAAATTCATCGTGAGTCGGAATTCAGTGATTCTAGACTTTTCGGAGAGGTTTTTTCGTTACCTTCAACTTTCGTGTTTCGTGTTTTCCAATATAACGTCGTTTAGTGGGTCAAAAAGGCTATATTCAGATCTGGTCAGATTTTGAGGTAAGTTTTCAATCGATCTTACTAGTATTTTCAAAAATTATATATTACGCGTTTATATTTGATTATCAAAATTTGGGCTAAGTGATTATATATTTGAAAGTATGATGTGTTACGGTATATGTATTGTTCAGTATATGTGTGATGTCTAAACGATAATTTTGGATCTTTGATTTGTGTCATGGTTTGTGAAAATATTGAATAAGAATTTAGGACCGCAGTCACCAGATTGTGGTGACATTTTTCAGAATATTAGGACCGTTATCACCGGGTTGTAGTGGTCGTGACATGAATTGTGGATTTTAAATTATTGTTGTTTATGTGATATGTGTATTGTGTGTATCGAATAAGAATAAGAATATGTATCGAAACTATTTGTTTCGTATATCGTATTTTGTTATATGTGTTCATGTTACTTGGCCTCCTAGTTGGATCGATTGGTTTCTTGCTGAGCTTTGTAGCTCACCCCTTTCAATTTCAGGTTTCGTTTAAGGGTTCGAGTTGGATAGCATTGAAGTTCGAGGACTTAGAATTGGAGTTGATTGACTTTTGGGTTTCCGTTAGCTGCGCTTTTGTAATAATAGACACCTCTGTAATAGACTTTTTCATCAAGAAATTCTATTTGATTCTAATTTTGATTTAGAATTAATAGTCCGGAAGTGCGGGCTGTTACAGTTGGTATCCAGAGCAGACTGTCATTCGGAGTGTATTAGGTATGAGACTAGTACATTCCCTAGGATTCGATCTTGTGGACCATAGTTTGACCTTTGGTAGATCAGGGGGTAGATGGGGTAGATGTGTCTCGAACTTTAGGATTGTTGTGAATTTGGGGACCAAATTCTTTTTAAGGAGGGTAGTATGTAATATCCCGTAATTTTTAGAATTAGATTATTAATTGAATAATAGAATAAAAAGGATTAAAATTAGATAAGGACTAGGATTTAAAATTGGGTTAGAATATTGGGCCTAAAATTTGGATCAAATTATAATATGGATAACTTGTAGGTTAATAAATAGGGTTTTGTATCGTTATAAATACATCCTAATCGTTTTCCTCATTTTTAACACCAAAATTCGTAGGGGCTTTTCTTCATAAATCAGCAATCTTGTAAAATTCGTAGTAAATTCATCGTGAGTCGGAATTCAGTGATTCTAAACTTTTCGGAGAGGTCTTTTCGTTATCTTCAACTTTCGTGTTTCGTGTTTTCCAATATAACGTCGTTTAGTGGGTCAAAAAGGCTATATTCAGATCTGGTCAAATTTTGAGTTAAGTTTTCAATCGATCTTACTAGTATTTTCAAAAATTATATATTACGCGTTTATATTTGATTATCAAAATTTGGGCTAAGTGATTATATATTTGAAAGTATGATGTGTTACGGTATATGTATTGTTGAGTATATGTGTGATGTCTAGACGATAATTTTGGATATTTGATTTGTGTCATGGTTTGTGAAAATATCGAATAAGAATTTAGTACCGCAGTCACCGGATTGTGGTGACAGTTTTCAGAATATTAGGACCGTTATCATCGTGTTGTAGTGGTCGTGACATGAATTGTGGATTTTGAATTATTGTTGTTTATGTGATATGTGTATTGTGTGTATCGAATAAGAATAAAAATATGTATCGAAACTATTTGTTTCGTATATCGTATTTTGTTATATGTGTTCATGTTATTTGGCCTCCTAATTGGATCGATTGGTTTCTTGCTGAGCTTTGTAGTTCACCCCTTTCAATTTCAGGTTTCGTTTAAGGGTTCGAGTTGGATAGTTTTGAAGTTCGAGGACTTAGAATTGGAGTTGATTGACTTTTGGGTTTCCGTTAGCTGCGCTTTTGTAATAATAGACACCTCTGTAATAGATTTTTTCATCAAGAAATAATATTTGATTCTAATTTTGATTTAGAATTAATAGTCCGGAAGTGCGGGCTGTTGCATATACGTTCACTATTTGCACACATTTCGAGGCTTCTATAAAATATAGTTTTATAATGTTTTTTTTTAATTTTTTTTAAATAAAAGTTTAAACATAAAATTTTTATTCAGGAAAAAAAAATTAAAAAAAATATTGTGGAGTTATGTTTTAAATGAGTATTGAAAAGTGTGCCAAAAAGTAATGTATAGAATTTAATGGGATAGAGGGAGTATGATATATATATTTCAAAAATAATTTATAAATATTAATTGAATTTTAAAAAATAAATCGGCCAAGTATTTTTTAAGAATTAATCGGAAATTAATTAAAATTTTTTCTAAAAATCGGGAATTTTTATAACACTGAGTTAGAGTCATCACATTTAAAATAGAAGCTACTGGAAGTGTAAAATAGGAGCTTGTTTTTCTGTTGATGGAACTTCTTGTGTAGGAGTTGTTATTGGATTATAATGGGTGTTTTTGTTGCGGGTACATATGCTAGTTCAGGAAAATTGTTTATTGGCATGTGTTTTTGTTTATTTGGAAAGATTTTTCTGATAAGGAGCTGATCAAAAAATTTGTGTAAAACGATTAAGTTTGCGCTTCAATTTTGTATGAAAATGACATTTTTTAATTTTTAATATGTTCACCACAAATCAGTGCAAAGGCGACTAGATGATGATGATCTTATTCAAGAATTTTAGTATTGAAGGAGTCTCGGTCATTTCTACAATCATACTTTAGAAATTTGGTTTTTATATCACTTAAAATGTACTTTTAAGCTATGTTTCTTCAAAATGTATATTTAATTCACGTTTCTTGAATTCAACAATAAAATTAAGAAAAATAATACGTTTTTAAATAAACTAAATATTAAACATGCATGTTGTGCTTATGGTCGTAATTCTGCTTGAACTCGTTTTATTATTTAAACCGGCTCGAATAGATTCGTGAAATTAAAAAAAAAAATCGAATTCGGCTAGAGTTTTACACTCGATTAAGTATAAAATTAAACGAATCGCCTAACCCGACTCGTTAAAATGGACTCGGTTAACTAAACGAGTTGGTTCGACTCAGATCGTGAAATTAAACGAGTCGAATTCAGGTAGAAGTTTAGGCTCGTCAACTCGACTCGATTAATCTCGGCTCAAATTACGTCATATTCAAAACTTTATTCGCTCGACTCGAATTACATCCCTAGTTGTACCGTTATTAAAGAAAAATGCATTGTCCATGTATTAAATAAAAACTGTTATTTCCCAACAATACAACATAATTACTGAAAGGGATTGAATGAAATTTTGGTTTATTTTTTATTTCTGAAAAACTATTTATAAATATACAACTGTGTTTTTGAATAACAAGAATGCAGATTAAGTTTTTGAAGTATTCTACTAAAACAAATTAAATAAAACACAGTTTTAAAATTTTCTGATGGATTTGTTTTTTCACCGGAGATATATATTTAAATAAATATTTGTGATGCAAATTGTACACAACTGTTTACGAGTATTTTCTACAATTTAGAACTTGAGAGTGTTTTCTAAAGATACAGCTTACTCAACTCTTTAATTCTTTTCTTGTTGAACTTAATCTATCCGTAAGACTCAAATAAATAAAATGAAAATATTATATCATTGTAAAGTTATAACGTGCTCGCAACCGAAGAATAATACAACGAATCATTTATCATTTGTTTACTTTTTCTATAAAATGACAATGAAATGATAATGCTTCTTTTCGAAACACACAAATAAAATTACTTATTTTTTTTGCTAAAAATGCTAATAAATACAAATATTTGATCTCATTTCTAAAAAATTAGACTACATTTTATAATTATATGATTTAAAATTTTTGCATTTACGTCACTTGTCACTAAACATCACTCATAATCGATTAATTAATTTCAATAAATTATCAAAATTAATATAATCATATTTTAAAATCGATTAGCAAGAACATTGTAATCAACCATGAGACTAAGAAATAAATGTTCGATTAATTTTATTGATCATTAATTTTTCCGACCAACTAAACTTCAATTACTGCAACAAAGAAAAAGAGTATGGCAGAAGAGTCAGAAAAAAGAACAAAATTAACCACAACATAAATTTTTAATATTCGATTTTTTTTCACACACTTAAAATACATATGCATTGCTACAATGAGCGAGAGATATTTAACAAAAAATATTAATAAAACCAGAGAGTACTGTTCAAAGCAATGGACTAAAGATATATTTAGTGCAACATCTTTGACTCCCTTCTCAAAACATGAGCCACTCTGAAGCAACCCTAGAGAAACAACCCTTGATTCATTAAATATTTAAATTAAAACCCTTCAAACACTTTCCATTCACTCCACTACCTCCACCACCACCGCCACCGTGCTGCCGGAGTTTCAACAACACATCTTAATTTTCCGGTAAGATAAAACTACTCCGCAACAACACATAAAACTCCAAATAAACAAGACACTATTAGTTTCCTCTTGAAGTTTCACTTTTTGTTCACATGCAATGACATATACTTGCAAGTGTGACTTATAAGCATTCATTTTATTACCTCCCATCCTTGTTCTCTCACATGCATGTTGTCTACTAGAGTGGACTTTCACTTTCACCATCTGCACCATTCTTGCAGACTCATTTCCTGAATTTTCAGTGCAAGATTACCCTAAAAAATGGAGAAAAACATTGAACTGGTGTCTTCACTTTTCTTGGTTTTTTGTTTTTATGTAGTTTTTTCAAGAACAGAACTTGTAACATCTCTGTCATCTGATGGCCAAGCTCTTCTCTCCTTGATTTCTACAGCAGACCCTTATTCTAAATCATCATCTGCAGTTTTATCTTCTTGGACACCATCTAGCCAAACTCCATGTTCTTGGAAAGGTATTACATGTTCTCCACAAAATAAAGTCATTTCTATTTCTATACCAAACACATTTCTTAATCTCTCTTCTTTGCCTTTAGAGCTTGCTTCACTCTCCTCCCTTCAGCTTCTTAATCTCTCTTCTACTAACATTTCTGGTCACATTCCATCTTATTTTGGTTCATTTAGTCATCTACACCTTCTGGACTTGTCGTCGAATTCGTTATCTGGTCCAATCCCTGCTGAACTAGGCCAACTCAGTTCATTGCAGTTTCTTTTCTTGAATACTAACCAATTGACAGATTCTATACCTCCTCAAATTGGGAATCTGTCATCTTTACAAGTGTTCTGTGTTCAAGATAATCTACTTAATGGCTCGATTCCGTCGCAGTTAGGCTCATTAAGGTCCTTGCAACAGTTTAGGATTGGGGGTAATCCATATTTGAGGGGTGCAATACCTCTGCAGTTGGGATTACTTACTAATCTCACCACATTTGGCGCGGCAGCTACTGGACTATCTGGTGTTATACCACCTACATTTGGAAATTTGATCAATCTCCAAACTTTGGCAATTTATGACACTGAGATATCTGGGAAAATTCCTCCTGAACTTGGGTTTTGTTCAGAGTTGAGGAATTTGTATTTGCATATGAACAAGCTCACTGGTTCAATGCCTTCACAGCTTGGTAAGTTGCAGAAACTTACTAGCTTGCTCTTATGGGGAAACTCTTTAAGTGGACCTATTCCGGGTGAAATATCAAATTGTTCATCCTTGGTGGTATTTGATGTTTCTGCTAATGAATTATCTGGTGTGATTCCGGGTGATTTGGGGAAGCTAGTACTTCTTGAACAGCTGCATTTGTCAGATAATTTTCTTTCGGGGTCTATTCCGTGGCAGTTGAGTAACTGCACTAGTCTTACAGCCCTCCAGCTTGACAAGAATCAACTTTCAGGTCCAATTCCATCGCAAATTGGAAATTTGAAATTCTTGCAGAGTTTCTTCCTGTGGGGGAATTCAGTGTCTGGAACTATCCCAGCTTCTTTTGGGAATTGCACTGAGCTGTATTCAGTGGACCTTTCAAAGAACAAACTCACTGGCATTATACCGGAGGAGATATTCAGTTTGAAGAAACTGAGCAAGCTATTATTACTGGGGAACTCTTTATCAGGAGGGCTGCCTCCAAGTGTTTCAAATTGCCAGTCTTTAGTGAGATTAAGACTTGGCGAGAATCAGCTCTCGGGACACATTCCAAAGGAGTTGGGCCAATTACAAAATCTTGTGTTTCTTGATCTATATGCGAACCATTTCTCTGGTGGTTTGCCTGCAGAGATTGCTAATATAACGGTTCTTGAGCTTTTTGATGTGCACAATAACCACATCAGTGGAAATTTGCCATCTCAGTTAGGAGAGCTTGTGAATTTAGAGCAGCTTGATCTCAGCAGAAATAGCTTTACTGGAGAAATTCCTTGGAGTTTTGGGAACTTCAGTTACTTGAATAAACTGATTCTCAACAACAATTTGCTTACTGGTTCAATCCCAAAATCCTTTAAGAATCTTCAGAAACTAACTTTACTTGATTTGAGCTTCAATAGTCTGTCTGGTGCAATCCCCGATGAGATTGGTTCTGTTACAAGCTTAACCATTAGTCTAGACTTGAGCTCAAATGGATTTACAGGTGAGATCCCAGAGACTATGTCGGATTTGACACAATTGCAAGCCCTTGATCTTTCGCATAACATGCTCCATGGAAAGATTGCTATTTTGGGTTCCCTCACAAGCCTTACTTCTTTGAATATCTCATACAATAATTTTTCAGGTCCAATACCCGTGACACCTTTTTTCAAAACATTATCTTCAAACTCATTCCTTGAAAATGAAGATCTTTGTCAATCTGTCAACGGATATACTTGCTCTTCACATCAGTTTCGCAATAATAGATTGAAAACTGCAAAGACTATAGCTTTGGTAGCTGTTATTCTCACTTCTGTGACAATAGTAGTTGTTGCCTTTTGGATTTTTGTATCTAGGAATCACAAATATTTGGTTGACAAATCATCAAGTGCATTAGCCACTTCGTCAGGACGAGAGGATTTTTCTTATCCGTGGACATTCATTCCATTTCAAAAGCTAAGTTTCACTATTGACAACATCCTACATTGCCTCAAAGATGAAAATGTGATAGGAAAAGGCTGTTCCGGAGTTGTATACAAGGCAGAAATGCCCAATGGAGAGTTGATAGCAGTAAAGAAGCTTTGGAAAACAAAGGGAGATGAAGAAGCAGCTATAGACTCTTTTGCTGCAGAAATTCAAATTCTTGGACACATTCGGCATAGGAACATAGTAAAGCTTTTAGGGTACTGTTCCAATAAGAGTGTCAAACTCTTGCTCTACAACTATATCTCGAATGGAAATCTCCAACAACTTCTGCAGAGTAACAGAAATTTAGATTGGGAGACGAGGTATAAAGTTGCAGTTGGAGCAGCCCAGGGTCTTGCTTATCTTCATCATGATTGTGTTCCAACAATTTTACACAGAGATGTGAAATGCAATAATATTCTACTGGACTCTCGGTTTGAAACTTATTTGGCTGATTTCGGACTGGCCAGGCTGATGAATTCTCCAACTTACCACCAAGCAATGTCCAGGGTAGCTGGTTCGTATGGCTACATAGCCCCAGGCAAGTGACTTAAAACTTCCTTATGTTGATTAAATTTTAAGTATCAATAGCTAATTACACATCATATAATCGCTGTCATATCAACTTTTAAGATACTGTCTGGCATCTTTTTACATTAGTCTTTTTCTTAGTTGGTAACTTGAACTATTTCTTAATATCTTTTCATCGATTTGTCTTTACTAAATGATAATGTTATGATTAATATTGATGCAGAATATGGATACACCATGAACATAACAGAGAAGAGCGATGTTTATAGCTATGGAGTGGTTTTGCTCGAGATCCTAAGTGGGCGCAGCGCTGTTGAATCTCGAGTAGGTGATGGATTACACATTGTTGATTGGGTGAAGAAGAAAATGGGAAGTTTTGAACCAGCTGTTACAATTTTGGATTCTAAGCTCAGGGGACTACCAGATCAGATGGTGCAAGAAATGCTCCAAACACTTGGAATAGCAATGTTTTGCGTGAATTCGTCACCGGCTGAACGGCCAACCATGAAAGAAGTGGTGGCATTGCTGATGGAAGTCAAGTGTACACCTGAAGAATGGGCGAAAACTTCTCAGCCTTTAATAAAACAATCCACAAGTCAGAGCTGATATTTCTCCACATTGTAAGGAGATTATTGTGTCAGTAGGGAGGTAAAACATAAATTGGAATTATTGCGGAAACAATAGGAAAAGCTAAAATGTGGTAGTGTTGTTGGCTCTGGATAAGCATATTGTTATTGTACAGTTTTAGAATCACTAATGTAGTTGATTAGGATCTGTTTTTTTATTGTTCTTTCTTGCTATTTGTTTCTTGTAATTCTTAGACTATGTTGGAATACATGAAAGATTCAGATGAATGTAAATTGCAGATTTTCTTATAAAAAAGTGCTCTTCTTTGAAATTTTGTGTGCTTGTTTGTTCTTCTAGTTCAAACAGTTAAAAGCATAACATTGTTGTTGCATTTCTTCCCAAGAGTTTCCGTTGATTTACATAGCAGTATAGCACAACCTGAAACTCAGTTATATATGTATAAAAGCATATGTATAGAGAGATCTTTTCCCATGAGAAAAGGCATAATTTCAGTGAGGGTTGATGTTCATATGAAATGGAAGCATAACAGGTGCAATGGTAAGTATTGTATTTTCGAATTGTGGAAACAACTTTCCCAGAGCTGGTAGTGCACGAGAGTCTTGTGCAAAAGGTACGAACTTTTTATGTATGATGGAACTAATGAAGTAAAAAAGGCTTTTGCTAAAAACATTACATTTAAATGTAGGCCATAAAATGCAGTAGATAAAGAGACAGATAATAACAGACCATGCATTCTATCCCTTCCCCACATGCTTTCACATATAATGGAACTGTCTCCCCAATACACATAATATATTTGAATAAGAATAAGTCCATATCCCACTTCTGTTTTTATTCAGAAAAACTAAAAATTTGGTCAAAAAGAAAATCCAATAAGATTGCACTTATCAGTTTCTGAGATTTGTTCCCATACATTCACTTGTTCTGTCACAAAATCCATAGAGCCATGAGATATTGTCTCTTTGGACAAAAAGTAATGACATAACAACATGTAGCAAGTAATAGCCAAAGTACAATGAAACTGGTTGCAAGCGTGTGGGGGCAATGAACTATCAATTATCAACTGTTGGTTCCATGGAACTCAAGTTAACCAAAGTGCAAAATTAGTAAAACAAGTGAGACCTTATCGACATCAAACGGAAAACATGATACAACTGCAATGCACTAATGAAAAAAACTGCAATGGGTTGATGGAACTTTAGATTTAGAGCTTATTCATCAATCTGGCGGTGAATAGAATTATTTGTCTTGGTTCATCTTAATTCAACATATACCATGCATTGAATGAGAGGTTAGCCCCTGCTCAAATTTAGTGTACACGGAGGCCTCTACAGGGTGGTTCTAGATGATAGTTAGATACAAGAACATAAAATGAACAATTACATCAAAGTTACTCTGAGTCTCTGACATTGAGGGCCTCAAAAGTTACTAAGATCATAGTATCTTTCATGACACCAGAATAACGCCACCTCAGTTACTACATCAGAAGGTTAAAAATGTGAAAGCTCTGTTAATATCAAGTAACCAACAGTTCTAAATAATTTTCTACACGAGCAGAACAGCACTTGCTAAAAATAAGCTTTATGACCAGATAGTCCCTGAAATATAAACAACAGTTAGTTTAGTGTTGGCAGGTTCGTCCAAGTCCCTTACATGCAAAAAAGATAATCTTAAATGACCTAAATTGCAGGCTTGTACTGTCAATGATATGCAATACTAATAAACTCCATGCAACTAACCAAGATATGAACAAAGAACATTTCCTATTAAAATTTGTAAGCCTACTATGTTAAACTTAATTAACCTCTTCTCGATTAACTTCTTTTTCAGCTCTCACGCGGTCACGCCTTCACCATATGCCCCCCCCCAGATCACATGCCTGTTTCATTCATATCTTCGAATTATCACACTTTAGTGTTCATGCAATTACTAGAGTAATTTATATTTTACCATGCTTGAAAAAAACTTGCATATAACGAAAGTCAGAAAGAGCAAATAGAGCTAAACCAACCATTTGAAACTATCATATGTCATTCAAGCTGGTACTTACAACTGGGAAAGGAGAACTTCTAAAAAGTATATGTGGTTCTGTGTCACTGAGAAGATGAAGATTAGCGTTCTAGAAGCAACTGCCTAAAGGTGTTTATACGTCCAAATCGAAAACTTGCTCAAAAGAGGTTCGACATACAGAAGACCATGCATATTTGTCCTTAATCTTAGGATCAAACTGGAGAAGGTTATGATCAATTCTCCATCCTCACTGCAATTCTCAACTGGACTAAGGAGCACAAAACCAATAATGGCACTTTTTCTTATTACTCATACTACAGGTGTTTCCTATGAAAGAATTCAAGATTAAAATAATATATATAGTTCATGTACTTGTCAAAGGTACTAGTTCAGATATTCATTTGTAGCCATTTCTCCTTTTTGGTGGTTTCTAATTTGTAGTTGCCACTTCTAGGTCTCGGTACAAGCACAAAAGTTAATTTACATTTTTATCACTTCCCAAAATCTATTGTTAGCAGGATCAAAATCATTACAGGTCTTGCCTATCCTGACTAGAGAAGCCATCCCCATGTTAGGCTCCCTTGTTAGGTTTTTGCATCCTGTTAAAACAACAGATATAAAAGGAGCTCCTTTCTGCTTTCACTTCTTTGCTATATAATATATATACTAATGTTAATAAGAATATGCCTGGATTTTCGGTAGCCTCTTTAAGGAGCCTAAGAACTTCGGAAAAAAATTAATTTATGTTTTTTCAAGATACAGAAGCAGATTACTAAAGTCAGAATCAGCAACGAGGGTTAGTTCTTTCTGGGGTAGGAGTCTAAATTAGTAAATTGCAACAACCTCGCATCTCCTTGTACATATTTTGAAGCCTGAAATCTAGGAATCCAAATTGCATAAACCTTACAGTCTTATACCTTATAATAATATATAATTAAACAAGGCATTAGGCTCTAATAAGAATTTCTTAAATGCGTCCAGTCAAAAATAATATGACAATGTGTAGTATTTCTGCACCTCAATATTTTTCTCTTGTGATAATTTTTCATTCGAAGGATAGGAAAAAGGTACGGTATCAGCAAAAAATAACAACTTGTCACAAATTCAACATGCCAATTCAGAGTATAAGATAATTTTACCTAGTCCCCCATTTAAAAATTGGGAAGTTGGTTGCAAATTTTATCATATATAGATAGCAGTCCTAAGAAACAATAGATAAATGATACCATCGTACCACTGGTAAAACAACATTGTGTCCAAGACTTTCTACGGGAAGAAGTTCAGTTCAAAGATTGCTAATTATCCAAAATATTCTACAAAGTTAATCATTTCCTGTGCTCAACCTTAACCATTACTACCGACTTTATCTAAAATAAAAATGAACAGTAGTACCTACTGAAGTTGCAATTTGCTAAATCAATACTAATATTAAATTGACTTATCTATTTCTTAGTGTGAGAGTACAAGAAGTTCTGTCATAGTCGATAAACCTACAAACTTCAAATAGATAAAAATACCCTCATACACCATTATTGAACATTTTACTAATAAATCATAATATCATCAAATTAGCCTCCACAATTTATAAAATTACACATACATATCTCCGGTCTCGAGTGGGCAAAATGTACTTCCTCAACCCACTGTTTCCGCAAAGATCCCCGGCTTAAAAACCACAAAAGCCTCGCTACTCATTGAGCTGTGCAAGCTCAGCCTTCAACTGCTCAATCTTGAGCCCCATTGATCTCTGCACTACTCCCTTCTCTTTATCGGGCAATTTAGCCAACAATCCTTCAAACAAGTCCAAAACTTCTTTAACTGCGGCACGAGCACACTCAGCTTCTTCATCAAAATACACTGTTTCTTTCGACTCCAATGCCATTTCGATCTCCTCCCTAGCTTCTGCAAACTTGAGATTGATTTCATCCACTACTTTATCTGTCTCTACACTATAATTCCTCAAGTTTATTGAATTCTTGAAGTGAATTGATGGTGTTAGGCTATTTTTTCCAGTAAAAAAGTGATTTTTATTAGGGTTTAAGATGGGTTGATTTGAGAGAGTAGAGAGTGGTTTTAGAGGAAACAAATTTATGGGTTTTGAAGAACTTCGAAAAGGGTATCTGGAAAGCAGGGTTTTGTAGAGAGAGATTGAGGAACGATGATGCATTTTGGAGGAGAGAGATTGGGTTCAAGAACTCAAAACCCTAATTCAAGAAAATGGTTTTTGATTCCTTATGGAGAAAAGGAAAAGGAACAAGAGAACATTAGTTGGGCTTTGAAGTTAAAAAGATATACTTAATACAAAAATGGGCCTAAAAAAGAGGCCCATAATATGTTTTTTAGCATTGGGCCATATTGCTCCACCAATTGAACCTCTTTGTATTAGGCTGAGGACATTAAAAATTGCTAATCTGACCTTGAATGGACCTGATATCATAATATATTGTCAAAAGATATCAATATCTAATTTTTAGAATTTTATTTTCATAGATATTTATTAACCTATACATATTTTTTATAAAATTATTCAAAGTAACCCCTAATCCGTTGTCACAACACATATCAGTGTCATGATCGGAGTCGTGTACCTTATTTAAACATCACAACATGATAATTTTATGATCGGAGATCTTGCACCTTACTAAACATTACAACAGGATCTTCTTATCGTTATCCCGGATTCGGCACCTTACTCGACATTCTTATATACTCCCTTAACATTTTTGTTATCCAAAATGGAGTATAACATAAGTTATTATTTTAAAATAATTTTTTTTAATTGAAATTTTTTTTATATGTTTAACAATGTAGAGTATAAAAATATTTTGTCCAATAAAAAATTGTAGCCAATTAACCAAATTTTGAAAATTGTATGTGCCTCGAACCAATTAAATGCTTGAATCAAGATTTTTTTGGATCATGCTAAAATAACTTAATGATCACCCAAACCACAAAAAAGATTGTTCCCAGTCAAAGTCTATTGCAATCTTTAACAAATCCCCTAAATTCACCAACTTTAACCAACTACATGTCTGCAACTGCCTATAAAACAGAGTAAAAACCAAGCTTCAGGACAGATGTGAGACAAATAAAACTCTCATGGCTAAACAAGTTCCCTTGGTGCAACGGCTAAGAAGAAAAATGTCTCGAGCAAATGTGTCGTTGAAACTGTTTCTTACGCGAAAATGGCGTCATTGGAGTGCCTGCTATGGTAACCATAATCATGATCCTGTTATACAGCTTTACCGGGAAGGGGATGATCACGGGTTTCAGTTCGGAAACTGTGATGATAGCACTAACAGTGGCGAAGTTTCGGTTTGGAAGAAGAATATAGTCATGGGAGGCAAGTGTCAGCTCCCAGATTTCTCAGGTGTCATTATTTATGATTCCACTGGGAATGTTGTTACACCTCCTAAACCTTCAACTACTCCTCTTGCTCTTACTTGGAAATGAAACTTATAATTTGTGCTCTTTGTTTGCTTATTCAGTTCAAATTCTCTATTGTAATACTGAAATATGTAATTTTATCTTATACTCTTATCATTCAAGTCATTGTTTAACATTCATGTCCAGCTGCTGTTCCTTCTGCACACCATATAAGCAACTTTCCAAGCTTTTTGATTAAATTTCTGATAGAACTGTTACACTTATCAGCTTTCTCAACTTCCCACTTCCCTCAAAGCCATTGCTGTTGGCTACAACAATTTCTCACAGAAGGTTCTTATGGCCGCACTGACCCTTAACCGTTAGCTACCTGATATGAATGCGAAAACTCAGTGCAGTAAAAAATTTGCATTCTTTAAAAATCTAGGCAATTCATCTTACAGGGCGGAGGTAAACATTTTTGGTTCCTTAACTGAATAAATGTGACATTACATTAGAGAAATTACATGTACAAAATTCGTATAACGCCAAACTAATTTAAAAGCAAAATATGTTGCAGACACTGCAATCAAGAAGCTCTAAATGGTCCGCTCTTATTAGATGAAGAGCTACGGCCCCTGAACCCGACAACATTTAGCTTCGATGTAGACTTCACAGCACCAGACTTCTTCCCACTGCCCGTCTGTTTCTTGACACCACTTGCTGGCCCTCTACTGCTACTCGCAGTTGAAGAGTTTGTTGGCTTTGAAACCTTAAATCCTGAGCTCTGCTTCTTGCCACCAGATACCGGTCCCCTTGTGTTTGAAGACTTCAGCGGTCTTGAAACCTTGGTTGCTCCCCTCTTGGATTTGTGGTCGGAGGAGTCTCTTCCAGACTTCGATCCAGCTGTTCTTGTGCTTCCAGCCTTGCCACGAACGGAAGCCGATCTCCCAGATGCAGCTTTTGTCCCCCGGCTTGAAACTTTCATCAGCTTTGAATTTTTAACTGTATTCTGAGATATTTTTGACCTGGCCGTATCTCTTTTAATGTAATCTACTGTAAGAGACTCCAAGCTCTCATTTTTCATGATGGCTTCCTCGATTCTAGTTGCTAAATTATGGTCCTTTTTAGCTACCAAACTTGTAACCTTTCCTGTTAATTGAAGAGGATAATTCTACAAAAATTAAAAACATGCGGTACCAACAGTAATTTTGTTGGGTTTTGGTTTTCTACAGAGAGAAGGAAGGGACATATTAGGTAAAACTAGCTTTCAAACTTTGCATTAATAGTTAATTAAACAGAAATTACATCCAACTTCTAAAACTGAGACAAAGGTAGAAATTACATTCAAATTTTATAACCAAGACCAAGGTCATAAAATGCAACAAGTACGCATTGAGATCATTGAATAAAAAGGCAAGTAGGCTACATGCCTACATCAACATATAACATACCTTTTGCACCCATTCGAGCTGTTCTTCCAGTTCGATGAAGATAGTCGATCTGATTTTAAATAAAGAGGATGGGTTATTAAAGTAAAAGAATAAGAAACCCTTGATGTGAAAGCTAATGGAATAATATATACTGACTAATTCCAGATGAAAAGCATACAGATGTCAGTGGAAAATCAAACATGATAACATGGTCAACATCCAGGTCCAGTCCTCTAGCAGCCAGGTCTGTGCAGACAAGTGTTGGGCAATCTCCATCATCACTCTTGAACTTCTTCAAGTTTTCAACCCTATAGTGTGGAAAATACACATTTATGACCGGAAACTTTTGCTAGTACAAAGGATTGACATGCATCTTATTTGACTGTATAATAAGCATCCACAAGCCTTTAGCTGTACAAATTATGCTTCCATGTAAGATTAGTTATAATCTAAGTTAGAAATATCAAAATGCCTAGCCAGATGATATACTTGGATCTTGCCATCCGTATTATAATTAGAGACCAGACACATAATATTCAGGCAGTGGGATGATTCCTACAAAGTAGAATTGTTGATCTAAAGTATGTTTATCTAGAGTTCCCACTTCCCAACAATTATGTGTACATACATGTAGAAAACAGAAACAGGTGAACCCTGCTACCTACTCACCTTTGTTCTGCCGGCACTTCTCCGTGGTAGTTAACTGTAGAGATTTGATTTTCACTTAAAAAATGATCAACAGCTCGACTAGAATTTAATGTATTGCAGAACACCATAACTCTATTCCCCTTGGCTAAACTTGGCTCCAGAACCTGAAATTGAAATAGTCAAACTGCACACTTAAGTTCTGCATTGCCATCACCGTCTATAACTTTAGCGTCAACACTCATTTTATCCAATTCAGAGGAGACAAGCACCTAGCTGCTTTAATAATTTACAAAGACAGATCTAATGTGGAACATAGGAAGTACATACTCCAACCAGTGAATATAGAGCGTGACTTCAACTACAGGTGACCAGGTATTTTCTAGGAAATCCTCTATTATTAGAATTTAAACTTAGATATAATATAGGTACAATTCCAAGATTTTCCCTTTGATGTCTAAAAAGCAATTTTTTAACAGCTGACCTAGCAATTAGGTGGTTTTGAACAAAACATAAAATGTTAACAATGCAAATTATTAGAGCCAAATAAAAATTTTCTGAAGTTCCACTAATTTAACAATTCTAAAGCACTACATTTACTCCAACAAGTTTTCATGAATTAAGGAACGATCCTTATACTTGCAAGGATTTTAAAGAAATTGTCTTGTATTTCCTGCTGCCATATGTTTTGACAAGTATATCAAACTTCATCACCTAGTGGAAATTTCTGCTAATATGCCCCTAATCATTTTACCCATAATTAACACAATTGTTTCCGTATTTTGAATAAACTTCCAACTCATGAGGAAGAAAATCCCAATGAACATTTTTGTATAATAAAAAACAGCAACCGCCGAACCAGAATGAACCAACCATATAGATTTGCGAAGAATTTAATGCATAAGAGTAATATAATTCCAACAAATTCGGAAACCGCAATAAAAGAAATTACTTATTTATTACACAGATATTACTCAGAATGTAATGGAAAAGACTCCAATCTTCAACATTACATATCCAACTTTTCACATATATATTATTTCAGACATACAAGTACACTAAAACTTTCCAACAAAATCTTCTACATATTTAATGTTTCTTTTAATATTTCTTTGGATTTTCATTAGCAGCCTTGATATTGTTATAAAATCTGTATCCTATTTGCCCACCACCCACGTTTTACAAATCCTAGACAACAAAAAAAAAGAAGGGAAAAACTATATAGTTCATCCACTATAGTTAGATGGTATATATACATTATAAATCATTACCCCCTCTGTCTCGTTGAAGTGTGTACATTGGGGGACGGGGGCTCGGAACGCATTTTAACGCTCCTTTTAAGTATAGTTCCATAAATTATTTTAATTTGTTTTTTCTTCTATATATAAAATTTAATGTTTAAAGTTAAAAAGGAAAATCTTAAAAAAATAATAATTACGGAAGTTTACTTTATATTCACCTTAAAATGCGTGTCGAGTATTGAAAAAAAACTATATAGAATTGAATGGGACGGAGGGAGTACTAATTAATGAGATCTTGAATTATAGTTACAGCATTATCATACTCGCAACTAAAGTAGCTCAAACCAACCTGTAACAATGCCTCCAGCTTGTTTTCTGCACCCGAGAGTTTAATAAAGTCATGGCGTGCCAATGCAATCTTTTTATGCAATGTTGAAGTACGCACATGTAGAATTCCTTGAAACTCCTCATCAACCAGCTTTTGCACTGCCTGCAAATAACAAAATAATAAGATATACTCTGTCCTCCCAGATTGAGATATAGATATATATTGGAGTAATGGACCAAGCGATGTGCAGAATGCATTAAAAATGCATTAAAGAGAAACAATGATACTTCATGGACTATAGCTCATATTTTATCTAGAATAATACAGAGCTAATTCTAAATTCAGCATTTTATTTAAACTTGTAGAGAAATATGTGTGTCGACCTATTTGGTCATCCTAGTACTTATCTCCTTGCATCAGCTTCTTTAAAGTTCCTATATATAATATTTTTTTAAAATATTATGTTGCCTTATTTAAGAACAAAGTTATGTTGCATTTGGCTATATATTCAAAAGTTCGGGCATACAGTCATACATACCCTTTCTGGGATTAAACATCCTTCACCACCTCTCTCAAACACACACACACGTGTTATGCATGCAACGGATGTGCAGCTTGCTATCGAGTGTTAGGCAAGCACCAGGTTTATTCTATCTGTACTTAGTAAGAAAACATTAATTATCTTCTATTGGAATGATGAGTTACCACATTAATTATCTTATATTCATTGTTGTCACGGTGCTCGACTAGTCGGTTTGAGACAATCGACTGGAGAGGTCGAGTTGCGAATTTTCAACTAGTCGGTCGACTTATCGACTAGTTGGTCGAAGTGCAAAATCCAATAAAAATTTAAAATGAAAACAAAAGTAAAAAATTCTAAAAACCTACTCAACATCAGCAATAATCGACATGCTAACTCGGGTTATATATCTTTTTGTGTGTTTATGTACGGGTAAATTGATTAATATTGAATATACATCTGTTTATACTTTATATGTTGGTACGGTTAGCGTATTTATGTGTACATGGAAGGGGAAAAAGATATGTTTGTAATTAACATATCTATTTTGTGATTGATATACATATGAGTATAGGAGTGTTAGAATTTTGTTGCAGGAAACCACATATAAAAGATATACTATTATATATTATTTAATTAATTATTATTAATTTGTACACTAGTCGTAGCATCTACGACTAGTCGACAAGCTGGACCTCCGTCGACTCGACTCGACTTATCGACATGACAACCATGCTTATAATTTAATGATGTGCCAGTCCACCCTTCTATATGACAGTTTAATCAGTTCTTAAGTACTGAAACTTCGAGCAGCATAGACTATATATTTCCAAAAAATATCTATAACAAAATAAATGTCCCATGTTTATGTTTCCGTACCACGTCTCGAATCAAATCCCGTTCTACATAACATTGGGCAGTTACATTGCAAAACAACCAGATTATCAGGTTTCGAAATATCACTTGTTAAACTAAACAAATTTATCTATAATCGTTAGGTTCTTCTAAAAATTAATGCACAAGAACTGCTGTGATTGGTGATTCAAAGTTGAGTGTTAGAATAGAAGTGCCTACATGGAATTATCAAAAAGCATCAATTTATGGTACTAAATTTCCTTTTAATACTAGTTTTTGAATTGAATAGTAAAATATACTATAAGGGTTTGAAAGATTAAGAATCAGAAAACCTGTGTCATTGTAGCAGTAACTAAAACAGTTTGAAATCCTAAGCCACCAGGTTTTGACGCGCGGTTTTTTAAGGGGCCAAGAAACTTGCGAATATCAGGACCAAACCCACGATCAAACATGGTATCTGCCTCATCCAAAACCTACATGAAATTCCACCATTGTAAGTTTATTAAAAATAGAAAAGTACTTGCAGAAAGTTGACAAAAAGTTCCAAGAGTGAGCATGAAGAAGTCCCTATATACAAAAGTGGAGAGATAATCACCACATATTTAATGTCACCATAGACAATGTTTCCCTCCTCAATATGTTGAAGGACCCTGCCTGGTGTTCCAACCACCATGTCAATTGGGCCATTCAGTGAATCCTCCTGAGGTCTTAGACGCCCGCCACCACTAACCATGGTACACCTGAACCGGGCATGGTGGCTGACAGACTTCGCCACACGAAAAACCTGAAAAGGTCAATGCCTGCCGTTAGAAGATGTCCTCAAAAATTATGTGAATCCAATATTTTACACTGACAAACCTGCTCAGAGAGCTCTCTAGTGGGGCATAAAACAACAGCTCGAGGACGTCTAGGCTTCATTAACATACCGTACAGTGCCTCATCCCGTCTCAACAACTAAAAAAGTTAAGCACCAAAAGTTGTTTATGTGTATTTTCTGCATTAATTATAACACAATACAGTTGGTATGTAATTACTCTCTCGCTCGCAAGAAAGAACTTCAAAATCATGCGCTGAAGCAGATAGTGCGCATGAATGGTCAAGTTATTATGAAAGGAGTTTCTAAGATATCTGTCCATGTTCTAAAGGGATTCTCATAGTTCGCATACTACATAAAGAGGAGCTAAGATGTTGCCCTAACATAAGCTCCACCAGCAAGCACTATGAGCCAAGACTCAAGAGTACATAAAATTCCCTACTAAGAAATTAGATTATACCAAATTGGTTTATATAGGAGGTGATTCAAAACGCTGATAACATATATGTAAAACTTGCTCACTCTAGATAACTTGATCAACATCTCAAACTAATTTTATCAACCTGTGATGATGGACACTTCAAATACAATGAATACCAGTATTTATCCTTTCAACATGTATAAATCAAGTGCACCAAGCAAAGTATGTCAGTCAGTAAGACACAGTACATATAATCCACAATAACACCTCTAAAACCTGAATAAATTATGAGTGAGTAAGAACATACTATATAACTACAAGCAATTTTCACTTTCAATCTAGAGCCAACATAGTCAATACCCATTTTAAGATTTATCTAAACAAAACACCGCACATTCACGAAAACACAATGTACTACAAACATATCACAACAGAGACAATGGTTAATCACAAACTATCAAATCACCACACAAACAAAACAAAAAATCCAAACCACAAAGACCCCGAAACCAAACCTGAGAAATAGGCAACATATACGCAAGAGTCTTTCCGGAACCCGTATGAGACCCCAAAACCACACTTTTGCCCTCAATCACAGCAGGCACACCAATACACTGAATCTCAGTAGGAACAGAAATACCCATTTCACCTAAAGCCCCAATAACCTCATTACTCAACCCCAACTCCTCAAAGTTCAAAACTTTACTCTCTTTCTCCCCTCCCTTCTTCCCAAACTTAGCTCCCTCACTCTCACCACCTCTTTTTTCACCAATTCTTGAAAATGGGGTTTTAGTAGTATCCTTAAGATGTCTAATTCTAAGCTTTTCAAGCAAGATTGAGTGTTTTAGAGGCTCAATAGCTTCATTAATTGATGGGTTTGTGTGTATTGTTGTACTAGAACAAAGGGGTCTAAAACCTAGATAAACCCTTTTGAGATAAAGGGGTTTGTAAGAGGTGGGGAGTTGTGAAAATGAGAAACGAGAAGCTGTTGAAGTGAGTGAAAGTGTTAAGATTGTTCTTGTTGTCGTTGTTCCCATTGTTGTGCAATGATAGGTTTGTTTGGTGTGTGTATTGGTTGTGTTGTGTATGTATGTATGTATGTTTGGCCCTGCCCTGCTGGGGAAGAAAGAAACTTGGATTATCTATCCCATTCCGGTCATTTAATCGCATTTTAACGATCTTTATTGTAATTTTTTTTTACTTTATGCACTAAGAAGGATTTACTATATTATCTTCTTCATTAACTCTTTCATTAACTCTTCTTTCAAAAAAAAAACAACTCTTTCATTAACTCTGTTATAAAAATTGGGTAATAAATATTTACTTTATCCACTGAGAAGGAGTTACTATATTAGAATATTTCCAAGAGTTTCTTATTTCATTTCCTAAATTTAACATAAAAATATTGGATACTAAGAACAACTACAATAGAGTCCTAACATGTTTCTTAAAAATATTATTATAAAGATGAATCTTAGTGTTTTAGAATTTTTAATTGTATGTCAACTCCAACAACATTCCTTATAAATGTATTCTAGTAATATTTTAATATTATTTTTAAACTCTAGTTATGCATTTGACATGGAGAATGAGAGACAAATGAATTTTTTATTATTAAAATGAAGATAAGGAATCACTAATGCTTACTTATAAATAAGGCATAAGCGGAGAATGTTAAATTTTTAAGGAAGCACTAGGATATTTTTGAAACTCAATTTTATACAAGATTCCTTAAATTTTAGTTTAGAATCTTGAATAGCTAATGTTATGCCCGCTTTCGGTCATAGGCCCTAAACAGGTCCCCATGGGTACATTGAAGAGCTGGACTCTCATGTTTGGGCTAGAATCATGGACCACTGTGACTTGGGCCAGCACATGCGGGCTGGGCTCATGACATGCGAGCTGGGCTCATGACATGCGAGCTGGGCTCACATCTGTGGGGTAGGCTCATGCTTGCCATTTGGGCTCTCATACGCGAGGTGGGCTCATGTGACTTCACGCGAGGTGGGCTTAGGTGTCCATACGCGAGGTGGGCTCATGTGACTTCACGCGAGATGGGCTCATGTGACTTCACGCGAGATGGGCTCAGGTGATAGCACGTGAGCTGGGCTCGGTTGCCCACACGCGGGCTGGGCCCATGAGCCCACATCTTATAAAAGCAGAGGTAACGTTTGTATTTATTAAGTGAAAAGGAAGGCGGTGCGGGCCGAGGTGACCAGGTCGGCTCGCATTAGAGGACTTTGTGTTCGACATGGAAAGTGGCTCATAGATGACTGAGTTGCTCGTAAATTTCGGGGCCGACACGGGTTATTCCTATAATCATAGGAAGAGATACGGAGATGCCGTGAGATTAGAGGAAGCGTGTGGAGCCGGTTGAGATTTATGTGACTAATTGGCTGAAAGCCTGACTTTATCGTGGGCTTGGGCCGCACGGGCTGAAGAGTCCTAACCCTAGCCTACGTGACTTATTCCCCAAGAACTACGTGAGGCTTGATCCCTATAAATAGGGTACGTAGGCACTTGTATGAGAGATGAGTCGACACTTGACAGAGAATAACAAACCCTATTCTTTCTTAAGGAGTCAACATACAAGCTCCGCCACCACCATACATAACCTTCCTCCGCCTTCAAACACCGCTCTTGATCCTTGTTCCACCCATTAACCTCCACAACACTGTTATACGAAATTCTCCCTATAACAATTGGCGCTAGAAGGAGGGGGGGTTTCATCTAAGGGAGAAAGATGACCAAAAAAAGCAAACAAGCGGCGACACCAGGAAGCGGAGGCAAGAAGAAGGACCATAACGAGGTCGAACACACGCCCCCAGAGAATCAGGCTCCACCTCTACCAATTGCAACCGTGGACGGGCAGGCTGTCATGACGTATCTCGAAGGGCTAGCCGATCAGATGAGTCAAATCAACGCCCGGATGTCAAGGGTAGAGAGAAGCTCGGTCCAGAACGCCAAGCGTAAGGCGCATCGCCTCAAGGTGTCTCAGCGTAGTTGGAAGGGCAAAGGTCCTCAGAAGAGGCTGATCCACGATTTTGATAATGTGACAACTGGGACCAAGCAGAAGAAAGAAACATCGCACGAAAAGGAAGATATACCCCGAGGCCAGGATGAGCGGGGCAGCCAGATCTCTACGAGGTCGGGGCAGAAGCCAGCTTCATCTGAGGCAAGGTCGACTAGCGTGCTAGACCGAGTGGGTAAAAAACTAAGTGAGCATGACATCAGGCTCAAAGTAGAGAATTGCAAGAAGAAGAGAGAAGAGAAAGAGCCTGTGGATCAGAGAGGCTCGAAAAGAGATTGGGCAGCGACCCCTCCGGAAAGTCGCCAACACACCTCGCCCAGGAGGGAGGAGCGACGCAGGCGCAGAGATAATCGTGAAGAGGAGTCGCAAACGTGAGCCGGAGGAGGGGGACGCCGCGAGCGACCTCAGGGCTCGCGCCATTCGAGTAACGCGGGAGGTGACAGAGAATGAGAAGTTGTTAGAGTAAGAGACCTAAGGAGGATCTTGGATGAGATGGAGCAAGAGAAGTGGGGGCCCCCGGCCTCAGTTGCCCCCTCTCCGTTTACGGCTGCTATCCGATCATCCCCCATACCTCGGGTATTTAAGCACAACCCCGACCTTCTATTCAACGGCGAGGCCGACCCGGCGGAATACCTTATACAATTTAACACAGAGATGGAAGTTTATCAGGTGCCGGAGATGACCCGCTGCAGACTCTTCGCGGCATCACTCAGAGGTAGTGCCCTACAATGGTTCTCCAAGTTGGGACCGGCTAGCATAAGGACATGGAGACAATTGGAGGACTTGTTCGTCAGACAATTTCAGTCCACCCTCCACTACTCACCTCATGTGGCCACGTTAGCCAACATCAAGCAAAGGGAGGGGGAGCCCCTGGCAGAATACTTTCGTCGGTTCAACGCCGAGGTACCCAAGGTGAGGGGAGCCAGTGAGGAGACTATCAAGAACTTCTTGATTGCAGGGTTGAAAGAAGGGTCAAAATTCTGGAAGAGCCTCCAAGCAAGTGAGCCGAGAACCTTGGTCGAGTTCTATGAGCAAGCTGAAACCTTTAAGAGGGTAGAGAAGTCGATGAGAGAGCTGAAAATCAGCGAGAATTATCGAGATAAAAGAGATCGGTCTTCGAGCCCTGGCGAGAGGAGAAAGACGTATCGGCGTAGCTCAAGCCCCAAAAAGTCTGCCCGAGGTAAAGAGACAAACAAAGATTCGGGGGGACCTTATACAAGCAAATGGCAGACACACACCCCTCTGGTAGCCTCTATTGACCACATATATGCTACCTATGTTGGGAAGGGGGTATTCAGAAAGGCGACCCCTCTCACAGACTATAACAAGATGGATACTTCGAAATATTGCGCATATCACGAGGTCACGGGGCACGATACAGCTGATTGCAGACAGTTGAATGATGAAATCGAGACGCTGATAAGGGAAGGGAAGCTGACAGAGTGGGTTGCCAAGGAGGTTCGAAGGCACAGAACTAATTATCATACCGTCCCTCCTCCACCCCCGGGAGACAAAGAGAGGATACCTCGGGCCGGAAGCATTCATATTATTCTATGCGGGGTCTCATATTGGCGGAGACAGCCGGAAGGCGATGGACAGGTATGCCCGAGAAGCAAAGGGAAAGCCCCTCACCAGCATCAACCATTTGAGCCAAAGGCCCCCAGAGCTCTTTGAAAGGGAGGCTGATGACATCGTGTTTAGGGAAGACGATGCCAAGTGGGTGCATTACCCTCATACAGACGCCCTGGTTATAAAGATGAAGATTGGGATGGTGAATGTTCACCGGGCAATGGTGGATACCGGGAGCTCAGCTGATGTCTTAACTTATGATGCATATAAGAAGCTAGGATTGCTGGATAGAGAGCTTACCTCAACAGGGGGACACTTGTACGGGTTCACGGGAAACTCGGTCGGGGTGAAAGGGACAATTCGGCTCCCGGTGACCATAGGAGAAGAGCCTTATGTGGCCATTCAGATTGCTACGTTTACAGTAGTAGATCAGCCTTGTGCCTACAACGTTATAGTGGGAAGACCCCTTATGAGGGCAATGAGGATGGTGACCTCAATCCACCACATGACGGTAAAATTCTCAACCCCCATGGGGGTCGGCTTCCTGAAGAGCTGTCAATATGAATCAAGGGTCTGTTACAACCAGGCACTCAGGGCAGCCGAGTCAGGGAATACCTCAAGGGAGATAGCTGAAGCAAGTGAGTGTGACGTCCCCATGGAAGAGGCAGAGGGCGGGAAGAGAGTACGTCCCGAGGGCCACGAGACTTGTAACTTGATTTTAATCGAGGAGTTGCCCGAGAATTATTTCGAACACATGGGGATTCAGGTGGAACCGCGCCCAAGGGCCTTGCTGATGGAAGCCACTCAACCCATCATGTTGATACAAGAAGGGATTGTGGAGGAAGCGAGTTATGAAGAAGAGAGCCTGGAACAAATCGCTGCAAGGCTCAGAAAAGGGAAATGGGCACGTGAAGAAACGACAACAACCATAGATCTTCCCAATGGAATCACTTGTACTATCACTACGACTTCTAAATGCTTGATAAATCTGGTCCGAGCTCAGCCCGAGCTCGAGGATACGGAGGGTCTGACAACCAAGACAGTAGGAGAACCTATGAGGCTCGAGCAGCCTTAGACCCGAGAATGCCCCTGATGGTTGAGAGGGCTGGGGCCGCAGAAGATACAATTCCGATCTTTGTAGACCCAAATGATCCCTCCAAGGTACTCAAAATAGGCTTTAACCTAAGTCCTGACTTGAGGGAGGACCTAGCTCGATTTCTGAGGGAGAATTTGGATGTCTTTGCATGGTCACACTCTAATATGATAGGGATCGACCCGAATGCCATGTGTCATCGGCTCAACTTGGACCCAAACAAGAAGGGGGTCAGACAGAAGAGGCGACCGATTAGTGGAGAGAGAGCAGAGGCCCTCAGAGAAGAGGTGGATAGACTAACGGAAGCAGGACTTGTGAGGAAAGCCTTCTACCCCATGTGGCTGGCCAACCCCGTGCTTGTCAAGAAGCCCCATGGCAAGTTGAGGTAATGTGTAGACTTCACCGACCTGAACAAAGCTTGCCCGAAGAACAGTTTTCCTCTACCCTGAATCGACCAGCTGGTTGATTCCACGGCTGGACACGCATTGCTTAGCTTTATGGATGCTTATTCGGGATATAACCAAATTCCCATGTATGGGCCAGATCAGGAGCACACCTCCTTTATTACTGATCGGGGCCTCTACTCCTACATCGGGATGCCCTTCGGGCTCCTTAATGCGGGGGCAACCTATCAGAGGCTGGTGAATAAGATGTTCAAACATCAGTTGGGGAAGACTATGGAGGCCTATGTAGATGACGTGCTGGTAAAGTCAAAAGAAGCAGGGGATCATGTCCGCCACCTAGCAGAAATATTCCAGATCCTGAGGGAGTACAGAATGAAGCTCAACCCCCATAAATGTGTGTTTGGGGTCGAATCGGGGAAGTTTTTGGGATTTATTGTCAACCATAGAGGCATTGAGGCCAACCCCGCCAAGATACGGGCCATACTCGAGATGAGATCCCCTCGACGGGTGAAGGACGTTCAAAGCTTAACGGGGCGAGTGGCTGCCTTGAACCGTTTCATCTCAAAATCCTCCGATAAATGCCAGGAGTTCTTCAAAGCAATTAAAGGAGTGGGGAGGAATTTTAAGTGGACAGAAGAATGCGGGGAAGCCTTTCAGAACATAAAGAAGCATCTCAGCAGCCCTCCAATGTTGTCCAATCCAAAGGCAGGAGAAACTCTGATCCTATACTTGGCTGTCTCCGACTTTGCAATAAGTGCGGTATTAGTCCGAGAGGAGGATGGTGTCCAGCTCCCGGTATATTATGTGAGTAAAAGGCTAGCTGATGCCGAGACTCGGTACACAAGCCTCGAAAAGCTAGTGTATGCTCTGATCCTGGCCTCCCAAAAACTCAGGCCCTATTTTCAGGCACACAAGATAGAGGTGCGAACTTCCTACCCCCTCAGACAAGTGATGCACAAACCAGAGTCTTCTGGTCGAATGTTGAAGTGGACGGTGGAGCTCGGCCAATTCGAAGTGGATTATAAGCCAAGGACTGCAATCAAAGGTCAAGCCCTGACCGATTTTGTGCTAGAATTTCCTCTATATCAAGAAGTGGAGCCGGGAGCCCTTGTGGTCATACCTAGCACAGAGGAAGTTGGGCTGGAGAGCCAAAATAGTGCCCCATGGTGGAGCCTATTTGTGGATGGAGCCTCTAATGGTGATGGAGCAGGAGCTGGAATTGAGCTAATCAGCACAGAGGCGCACAAGATCAGACGTGCGACCCATCTAGCCTTTCATGCAACCAATAATGATGCTGAGTATGAGGCCTTGATCAACGGTCTCAAGCTAGCTTTGAAAATGAAGGTGGAGAATTTGAATGTGTTTAGTGACTCCATGATTGTGGTCTATCAGATAAACGGGGGGTATCAAGCTAAGGGGCCGAGAACAGAGCTTTACCTGAAGTGTGCACAGAGGATAATCGCGAGGTTCAACGAGGTGAGGTTGAAACTAATCCCGCGTGGGCAGAATGAAGGCGCAGACGAGCTAGCTAAGCTCGGCTCACGCCGCGAGACCACTTTGCTAGGGATCGTGCCCCTTGATATACAGAGGAAACCTAGTGTGCCCGAGCACGAGGTGGGCAGCCTCAGTAATGAGCTCGGCCCCACGTGGATGAAACCTATTCTAAACCTATTCCAGACGAAAAGAATGAGGCAAGGAGGATAAAATACAAAGCAGCCCGCTATGTGATGTACGATGGGATCCTATACAGAAGAGGGTTCAGTGTGCCTCTCCTCAAATGCATAGATGGGGATGAATGCAACTACATCCTAAGGGAAGTACACGAGGGCATTTGTGGCAATCACTCGGGGGGTAGCTCTCTAGCTCAGAAAATCCTCCGTCAAGGCTACTACTGGCCAACGCTAAAAAAAGACGCCTTTGAATTCTCCCGAGCTTGTGATAAGTGTCAGCAATATGCTAATTATAACAACAGCCCCGTGGCCTCTCTCACATCCCTCATGATCCCCTGGCCCTTCTCCATGTGGGGAATTGATCTGATTGGGGAACTCCCGAAGGCCAGGGGAGGTGTCAAGTATGCGGTGGTTGTAGTAGACTACTTCACTAAGTGGGCAGAGGCCGGGCCCCTAGCCACCATGACGGCAAAAAAGCTCAGGGAGTTTGTACACCGGGCTATTGTATGTCGCTATGGCATCCCTTACAAGCTGATATCTGACAATGGGAAACAATTCGATAACAAGAAAATGCGAGAGTTTTGTGAGCAGCTGGGGATTTAGAAGAGCTTTAGCGCAGTCTGCCACCCCCAGAGTAACGGGCAAACAGAGGCTGTTAATAAAATCATTAAGCATACCTTGAAGGCAAAGCTTGAAGAGAAGAAAGGAGCATGGCCAGAGGAGCTCGCCCAGGTCCTATGGTCTTACAACACTACACCCCGAACTACAACTGGAGAGACCCCTTTCTCTCTGGTGTATGGGTGTGAAGCTATGGTGCCCGTTGAAGTGGGATCAGGATCTTTTCGAAGGGACAACTATGACTCAGAGGCAAATGAGGTCAATCATCGGCCCTATTTGGATATGATCGAAGAAACTCGGGAAGATGCTCAGATCAGGGTAGCAGCATATCAGCAGAGGATAGCTAGGCACTACAACAGTAAGGTTAGAGCCCGAACTTTCAAGGTGGGAGATTTGGTTCTGCGTCGGGTCATGCCAAACACCAAGGTGGTAAGTCACGGAGTCTTTGGAGCAAATTGGGAAGGCTCTTACAAGATAAAGTCAGTGCTCTAGGAGGGAACCTACCACCTCAATGATATGCAGGAAAAGCTGATCCTGAGAGCCTGGAACGCGGAGCACCTCCACAAATATTATCAGTAATATTATTCTTTTCAGACTTAGTATTATCTTACAATACTCCTAAGTCTCGGGGGTAGTGCCATATAGGTGCCTCCCTGAGACCACAAGCATGTACTCCTTTCAGTTCCCATTGTCTATGAATAAACGATTGATCTCTATTTGTGCACTTGATATTTTAACTTTTGTTAAATACCCAGCAGGGGAGCCCATCCTTGGGAACCCATACGAGGAAAGAACAGTTATTTTATTAACATGTTAAAATCACAAATCAGGTCGGGCCCCGGCCCGCTTGACAACAAATATGGGAGACAAGTTGGGCCACGGCCCGCTTAGAAAGATATGAGCATAAAGCAAATAAAATATGAAGCTTAAAAGAGGGATGGGCACGCGATGCGAGCCAGGAGGCCCAGCCCTCCACCAAGCATGGCTAGGGTCACATTATGCGGGCAGAACTTGTGAATTAGTAATGACGCGAGCCTGTTCCACTTAGTATTTTCTGTTAAATTTTGCTTAAACAAAAGGTGCGAGCTGATTAAACTGGGCTCGTTGTGAAGGTGTAATACCCGCCATACGCGGCTAGGGCTATGATAGCTTTTGGTCAGTAGGGGCATGATAAGATTACACAAAAAATAAATAAAGCCAGCTAGCACAATAAAGATGAACGCGGGCACAACAGACTTAGAAATTATATAAACAAAAAGGCAAATAAGTTATGTCCCAAGGCAGAATATTTTAAATACAAATGCGAGGCAAGAAGGGTGCCCGCCTACCCGGTCAAAAGTCTAGTTCTAAAATAAAATTGCAGTAAGGGTTATCAGCCTCTGCCTCCCTACGATTTCCATCATCAGCGACCCGGGCCTGTTCGGCCGCGAGCCGGGCCTCCTCAACAATTTGGGCATCCCTTTCCATCTCTAGCTTCAGCTTTTCAGCATGCCTAGCTGTGCTCGCACCCAGAGCCGCCCAATCGAAGCCAGGAACCTTTTTTATAAAGATTTTCATAAAATTCCTGCCCCCCAGGTTCCTAGCATCAGCGAGGGCGGCCTTACGGCCCTCGGTCAGGGCAGAAACTGACCCCTTCAGCTCGAGCACCCTCTCCTCGAGGCTATCTTTCTCCTTCTTCCATGCCTCAGCGGCCAGGTCATGAGCTTCCTTCTGCTCCCTTAAGGCCTTGTCGTGAGCAGCGTTCAGGTTAATTATCTTCTGATTATAGTTGTTCACCAGCGTAACTTTCTCTTGCCCGTGCACAACGACCTTACTCTGAAGGGATTTGACTTTAGACTCGAGCTTTGTGTTGGTCTGGCTGAGGGCTCGTATTTCTCGAGCCTTAGACAGCTGACGATAGTATACTTTGGCTGCAGCTCGAGACAGTGCATCCTGGTTGACCTCGAGAGCAGAGGAAGACCAATCATTTACATCCTGCTCGCTGATGTGACCTTGAGCGAGCCGGCCGAATGTGGTCGCAACCATGCTGGCAGAAGAAGAGGTGGGAAGATGAGCATCAGATGGAGCAGTCTTCTTTGGCTCAGGCTCGCCAGTTTTTCCCTCTTTCTGACCTCGATGCCTTTTTAGCCGAGGAGAAGGCCTTGAGCCTTTGAAATGCTCAGTAAGGTTCCTCATACGAGCTAGAGGGGGATTTGAGAGTGAGCCCATGTGGTCGCTGCAGCGGGATGGACAGGGCCTGAAGTGCGGCTTGCTCAGCCTCTTCCATGAAGGGGATAGGGGAGATGACCATTTCTGAAAAAGAAAATAATGAAGTGATAGATTAGTCAAGGGAAAGAAGCAATGCGAGCAGATAAAAAATGCGGAAAATTAATGCAATGTGAAGTAAGATGAATGCAGGACATATAAACATGTGAGCGCACGTACTCGCATGTGCGAGCAGACAGGCCCGCACATGCGAGCCCGATATTCTTTCCCTTTCTGGCTCTCTTCTTAGATTTCTTCTTTTGAGGAGTCAGCCTCACTCCTTCCTTCAAAAACCCACACGCGACCAGGTTTGAGGTCGTTATGAGTTTTCGAATATCCCTGTCCGCCTTAGGAAGATCTAGAAGGCTGTCCGCATTTATTTTTTCTTGTCCCACAAGGACAGTACGAGGCGGGGTGGCTGGAGATAAAGAAAAAACGTTTCTTGTTAAAGGAAGGAACTATGGTAGAAAAGAAGAGAGCGGCCAGGGAAGACTTAAATGGATTGTAATAAAAATGCGTCTAGACTCGAGGCACCTCGTGGATAGAGAAGTAGGGGCTCTTCCACTTCCCTGAGTTGCTCGGCCCATTGTGGATGAGGTTCTTTTTGTTAAAGTACGGCCAGACAGAAAAATAGAAGTACCCGAACTCATTGGGGGAGTGCTTCAGGTTGAGAAAGTAGCCGAGCTGCCTCGCTATGAGAGGAGGAAATCCATATTTGTTATACATGATGTACAACGCGAGGGCGGCCCGGTATCCATTCGGGTTGATCTGAAGGGGTGCGAGCTGGTAGTGCTCGCAAACATCTTTGATGAAGGGATGAAGGGGTGAGGAGATTTCCAGCCTTAGTAGGAAGGTGGAAAGGACCATGCGAGGCACCCTGCCTCCATTTTCCGGATGATTAAATCTGTAGCACCTCATGTGAGGCAGGGGCAGGACAACATGACCCTCGAGCTGGAATTGCTCAATGTGCTCGACCAGATGTTTCTGAGTCAGCGAGGTGGGAAGGTCGCGACTAGCGAGCACCTTAACCTCTTCGTTGGCAGTTGAGGTCTCCTCCCCATCAGGAATGATCTGCCTCTTAAAAATGATTTCACCCTCAAGCTCGGGCTGGGAAGGAGGCACATAAGGCTCTGGAGAGGCCGCGGGAATGTAGTTATAGTTACAAATCTTGTACTGACTTGTAACATCTGCCACCTCCTCGCTCTGAGGAGAGTCATAGGACCAGTACGAGCCGTCCTCTTCACCCTCGAGTCCCAAGATGGGATATTCAGCAGCTACGGGCTCTTTCCCTTTCTTCCTGGTGTCACAGTATGCACTCCCCAGGTCGCTGTCGGTAGATTCTGAGTCAAGGTGAATGGGGTCGAGGTTGTTAGCTGCAGCTTGCCTCAGGCGGGCTGCCCTCTCCTCAACCATCTCTCTTACAATCTCCTCGGCTCGCTCTTTATCCAGGGGAGCAGGCTTGCGGTTTAGCAGCTCTTCTACACCAAGGGAGGCTGGAATGTGAGAGAGGTCCACGGGCCTATCTCTCCAGTCATATATATTCTTCTCCCTGGTGAAATCCTCAGGGTTTGGGTCGAGGTGAATATCAAGCGAGCCGGATCCAGCTGCTCGTATCGAGTTCTCAACTCTGGCAATGTTCAAAGCCCCTTGAGGGGTGATAGCTGAGCCAGGAGAGATGGGTTGGCTAAGACGACCAGAAAGAGAAGTCAGCTCGCGTTGAAAGTCCTTTGAGCCTCGCTGCTCGGGTGGATATAGGTTTAATGGAGACCGAGTGGCTGAAGAATGAACTGGGCTGGCGGAGGTGCGAGCCGGGCTCGAGGAAGAGCGAGACGATCCATAGGAGCGGGCTGAAGACGCACTCGACATCTATAAAAGATGGTGAAAATTAGTGTGTGGCCTAAAAAGAAAACAAAAACAAGTATGGGGTCGCACCTAAGTGTCCTCACATCTCACACGGGATCGCACCTAAGTATCTAAGCAAGCAGACGGGCTCGCATCGAATATTGTGATTGTGTGTGAGCTCGCATCAAACAGGTGGTGTGTGCTCGTATGGTGCATATGAACAAACATGAATGTAAATGGGCTCGAATCGAAGAATACCTGTTAGAGAGGTGTATGAAGATCCTGATGAATCTGTGCCGGGAGAATATCGCCGCCGATAGACGGTTCTTGTGAAGATTATGATCTTCGCCGTGGTAGATTGTTGTGCATATGTTGTGTACTTGATGATTTCATAAACAAAACATCTAGGTAGATTTTACTTAGTGAAATAATGTAGCACTCGACGGATAAGAATTATAGTCCCGACGGATAACTCATTATAGTCCCGACGGATAATGACTTATTATCCATCGAGTGAGTAGCTTATGTAATAATGAGTCTGTAGCATAGTTCTGTATACATCTTTGTATAGATTCTGTAGTAACCTATAAGTCATGTTGACTTTAACTAGATATGCAGAATAGGTTGATTAATTGTATATAAATGATGTCTTGTAATTCTGCATAAGTGAAATGAAGTCAAGTGCCAAAATAGCTACCGATGGATGATTAACAAAGCCATCGACGAATGATCAAATAACTATCAACGGATGTTTAATATAGCAGTCGACGGATGATCAATGAAGCCATCAACGGATGTTCATAAAGTCGACGGATGATCATATATCCAACGGATATTCATAAAGTCCAACGGATGATCATATAAAGAATTCAAACAGCAGTTGAACAGTGACAACATGGCACAGGCGTCGAGATGTATACAAATCTACTGTGGAAGCCCATTAACTGGGTAATAGAGGACGAAAAGTAGCAAAGCTTAAGACTGATAGTTTTTATATTTATTCAGTCTTTTTGACTTTGTAATCTTGGTAATATATAAACCAAGAACGTAGCAAATAGAAATGAGTGAGCTGAGATACAAAAACAGAGAAATCTTTGTAAGCAGAATCTTTAGCATTTCCCTGTATTCTCAGTAGTTCAATTTGTAAGCAGCTGTAAGCATTCTTGTACACAGAGTTCTCTCGATATATAATATATATCTCTGGTGGAATTTTTTAAATCCACCAGATAGTTTTTAAAGACTCTTGTTTTTAATTACTTATGTTTTGATTCAATCAAGTTTCTATTCCGCATTGTGCTAATCAAAACACTTATATCTATATTCGAGTTGAATATTTTTATTTCGAAAAAAAGGTTCAAGAATTCCATTCAACCCCCTTCTGTAATTCTTGCTATATTGTTAAGGGACTAACAATTGGTATCAGAGCAAGCTCTTAATCTACAAAGAGTTTAAAGATCAAAACAATTCAGCAAGATGAACAAGAAAGACGTTGGAGTCAAGATTCCTTTTCTAAATAAAGATAATTACCATCATTGGAAGGTAAAGATGCATCTTCATATGCTTTCTCAAGATGAGGCCTATGTGGACTGCATAGAAAGAGGCCCTCACGTTCCAATGAGAGCTGCAACAGGAAACGAGCCATCAGTTCCCAAGCCAAGGCACGGATGGTCTGATCATGACATTGAACAAGTCAGGAAGGATAATAAGGCCATGAACATTTTGTTCAATGGAGTTGATGCAAACATGTTTGACAACATTATCAACTGCAAACCTGCCAAGGAAGTCTGGGATACTATACAGATAATCTGTGATGGCACTAAGCAAGTTAGAGAAAACAAGATGCAGCTCTTGATTTAGCAATATGAGCATTTTCACAATAAGGAAAGTGAGTCACTCACTGACATTTTTAGTAGATTTCAAAAACTACTAAATGCTCTTAAGTTGCATGGAAGAGTCCATAAGACTAAAGACTCTAATCTGAAATTTCTTAGATCTCTTCCAAAGGAATGGAAACCAATGACAGTCTCATTAAGAAACTCACAAGATTATAAAGAGTTTACTTTGGAGAGACTGTATGGCATCCTGAAGACCTATGAGCTTGAGATAGAGCAGGATGAAAGGATGGAGAGAGGAAAGAAGAAAGGAGGACCCATTGCACTAGTTGCTGATTTGGAAAAGGAGAAGGAAGTGAAGATGGAAGCTGTTGAGTCAACTTCTAAGGTCTGTGAGAACAAGGGCAAGGGGCTTGCAGTAGAAAGTGAAGATTCATTGAGCCAAGATGACATGGAGGACATTGATGAGCACCTAACATTTCTTTCCAGAAGATTTTCCAAGCTCAAGTTCAAGAAGAACTTTGGAGCAGCCAAGCCAAATAGAAACATGGTGGATTAGTCAAAATTCAAATGTTTTAAATATGGCTTGACAGGGCATTTTGCAAATGAGTGTAGAAAGTCAGATTCCAATAAGAAAAGGTTTGAGTCTGTGGATTATAAGAAAAAATACTTTGATCTACTCAAACAAAAGGAAAGGGATTTTATTACACAAGAGAATGACTGGGCAGCAGATGATTTGGATGAAGATGAAGATGTCAGCTATGTCAATCTAGCCCTAATGGCCAAGTCTGATAAAACAGAGACAAGTTCCTCAAGTAATCAGGGAAATAGAAGGAATCTTTGGTACTTGGATAGTGGTTGTTCAAGACACATGACTGGTGATTCTACCCTGCTCACAGAGTTTAAGGAGAGAGCTGGCCCAAGTATTACTTTTGGAGATGACAGCAAGGGTTATACTGTGGAATATGGCTTGATTTCAAAGGACAATGTCATCATTGAGGAGGTTGCCTTAGTGGATGGTCTCAAACACAATCTGTTGAGTATCATCCAGCTTTGTGACAAAGGCAATTCAGTAACCTTCAACAAAGAAACCTGTGTTGTGACTAATAATCAAAGCAACAAAGTGGTTCTCACTGGTGTGAGAAGAGGAAATATGTATCTAGCTGATTTCAACTCATCCAAAGCAGAATCTGTAACTTGTCTTCTCAGTAAAGCAAGTCAGGATGAAAGTTGGCTATGGCACAAGAAGCTATCTCATTTAAACTTCAAGACCATGAATGAGCTGGTAAAGAAAGAACTACTAAGAGGCATTCCTCTAGTGGAGTTTACAAAGGATGGACTGTGTGATGCCTGCCAAAAAGGGAAGCAGATTAAAGCATCATTCAGGAAGAAACTTGATTCAGCAATTGGAGAGCCTTTGCAACTGCTTCACATGGATTTGTTTGGACCAGTCAATGTATTGTCCATCTCAAGGAAAATATTTTGCCTAGTAATTGTAGATGATTTCTCAAAGTTCTCTTGGACATATTTTCTAAAGTCTAAAGATGAGGCTAGTGAAATCATCATCAATCACATAAGGCAAGTCAACAATCATCCTGATTTCAAAGTTCGAAGAATCAGGAGTGACAATGGAACTGAGTTCAAGAATTCTGTCATAAGAGCATTTTGTGAAGAAAATGGGATTCTGCATGAGTTTTCAGCAGCAAGGACTCCACAACCGAATGGAGTAGTGGAAAGGAAGAACAGATCACTTATAGAAGCTGCAAGGAAAATGCTTGAAGAATCTAAACTACCAACATATTTCTGGGCTGAAGCTGTAAATACTGCATGCTACACTCAGAACATTTCTCTGATTAATCAAGCAAGATGCATGACTCCCTATCAACTGTTCAATAATAAGAAGCCAACTCTAAACTTTCTTCATGTCTTTGGTTGCAAATGTTATATCCTGAGAAATCAAACTGATCAAAATGGGAAGTTTGATGCTAAAGCAGATGAAGGAATTTTTGTTGGATATGCTGTTGGTAAAGCATATAGAGTCTACAATCTAAGAACCAATATTGTTGTGGAATCTATACATGTTATGTTTGATGATAAAAAAATTGAAGGACTGAAAGATGGAGATTACCATGAGAGCCTCAAATTAGACAATGTGGAGATGGCTAGTGATGACAATGATGATGAGAGTGATCAAGAAACAGTGTCTAAGGATAATGCAAATAAATCTACCACCAATGAAGCACAAAACTCAACATCTGTCGAGTTGCATAATGCTTCATCCGTCGGAAGGCAATCTGTGTTATCCGTCGGAAGACAACCTGCCTCATCCGTCGGTACTCAGAATTCACCATCCGTCGGGTTATCAAAAGGAGCAGGAGGTCAAGACAGATCACCTATAGAAAATTCCCCTTTCTCAAATCAAAGATCCACAAACTCAGGGGGAGTTTCTAGCAATCAAAACTCAATCACACATCAAGACAATCATGAGGTCTCTTCATCTAGAGTTAATCTACCTCAACAAAGGAAATGGACAAAAGATCACCCCTTTGAGCTTATCATTGGTGATGTTTCTTCTAGAGTTCAAACAAGAAGAGCAACTCAGGAAGAATGTCTATACAACAGCTTTCTGTCAAAGGAAGAACCAAAGAAGGTAGAAGAAGCTTTGTTGGATCCTGATTGGATTTTAGCTATGCACGAGGAGTTAAACCAATTTGAAAGGAATAATGTATGGAAGCTGGTACCCAAGCCTGAAGGAAAGAATCCAATAGACACCAAGTGGGTATTCAGAAATAAGATGGATGAAAATGGCATAGTAATCAGGAATAAAGCTAGATTGGTTGCTAAGGGTTATTGTCAGCAAGAAGGAATAGATTTTGATGAAACTTTTGCTCCTGTTGCAAGACTTGAAGCCATCAGAATCTTCTTAGCATATGCAGCCCATGCTAATTTCAAGGTCTATCAAATGGATGTAAAAAGTGCCTTTCTAAATGGAGATTTGGAGGAAAAAGTGTATGTTAGTCAACCTCCTGGTTTTGAAGATCCAAATTTTCCAGAATATGTCTATTATCTTCTGAAAGCACTTTATGGACTGAAGCAAGCACCTAGAGCCTAGTATGACACTTTATCAAAGTTCTTTTTGGAAAATCATTTCACAAGAGGTACTTTAGATAAAACTTTATTTTTCAGAATTGTTAATGGCTCTAGTATACTTGTTCAAATTTATGTAGATGATATTATTTTTGGCTCTACAGATGAGAAACTTTGCAAAAAGTTTGCCAAATTGATGCAAAGTAAGTATGAAATGAGTATGATGGGAGAACTAACTTACTTTCTTGGTTTGCAAGTTAAGCAAGTTAGTGATGGAATATTCATTAGTCAAACTAAATATATTTTTGATCTTTTAAAGAAGTTTGATCTAATGAATTGCACATCCGCAAAAACTCCCATGACCACTCTAACTAAGCTTGAACTAAACACTACTGAAAAGTCTATGGATATTTCAAGTTATAGAGGCATGGTTGGCTCACTTCTGTACTTAACAGCTAGTAGGCCAGATATAATGTTTGCTACATATTTATGTGCTAGATTTCAGGCTGATCCTAGAGAATCTCACTTGATAGCTATTAAGAGAATTTTCAGACATCTCAAGGGAACACCAAAACTTGGCATTTGGTACCCTAGAGATTCTGGTTTTGATCTAACTGGTTATTCAGATGCAGATTATGCAGGTTGTAGAATTGATAGAAAGAGCACAACAGGAACTTGTCAATTTCTAGGAAATAAGCTTGTGTCCTGGTTCAGTAAAAAGCAAAATTCAGTTTCTAATTCTACAGCTGAAGCTGAATATATTGCTGCTGGCAGTTGCTGTGCACAGATTTTATAGATGAAAAATCAATTGCTAGACTATGGTTTGCAAGTTGAGAGGATTCCTATTTTATGTGATAACACAAGTGTAATTGCCATCACTGAAAATCCAGTGCAACATTCAAGGACAAAGCACATAGACATCAAGTACCATTTCATAAGGGAACATGTGATAAATGGTACTGTGGAATTACATATTGTTACAAGTGAAAAGCAACTTGCAGATTTCTTTACCAAGCCACTGGATGAATCCACCTTTTCAAGGGTGGTAAGTGAGTTAGGTATGCTTAATTACTCTTAAATTTATCTGAGTTATTTTACAAGTTGTAATGTAGCCAGAAATTTAGTTGATTTTTATGTCTTGGATGAAATTTTGGCTAAGTCAAATTTGCATCTCGACGGATGACCCTTATCCATCGAGTTTAGTCATCCGTCGATATACTACTTGCTAATAAAAGTCAATTATTTTTCTGGAATACTTTATGTCTCGACGGATATCAGTTTATCCTCATCCGTCGAATTGTCTAAATCTCAGCCGTTAATTCCCTGAACATTATCCATCGAGTATACTTACAGTTCGTAAGCATTACACGACGGATAATGGGTGGAATTTTTTCAGTTTACTTTTAAACGGCTATTTTAGGCAATTTCTATTGGTTAATTTACTTTACTTTATTATTTTTATCAGTTATTTTTGAGATAGTATAAAAGCTTATTTCATAGCAATTATTTTCTTTTATCATTCTCAAATTCAACTGCTTTTATTTTATTCTCTCTCAAGCAAATATTCTCTTTCTCTTCAAGCTTTCACTCTCTAACAATGGCACCTGTAGTAAAGATTATGTCTCAAACTGGGTTCATTTATGAGAAGAACAACTTCACTGCTTTGGTCAATAAGGGTATTCAGCAATCAGAGGACTATCACAAGATGATGGACTTTGTGAAGAATTGCAAGCTAAATTATGCCATGCCGGAGTCACCCACAATCTTCTGTGAAGTTGTTGAAGAGATGTGGACCACTGTTTTCTACAACTCTGCTGACAAGACCATCACTCTAACCATCAAAGGTAATGAGTTCTGTATCAATAGTGATGTAATAAAAGCATGTTTCAAAATTCCTGATAATAATGTGACTTTACCACACAATGACACTGATATTATCAATATGCTTAATTCCATGCATTATGCACTTCCTACCACTATATTAAGTGATATTAGGAGATTGGGTCTTAGGAAGGAGTGGAGTTTCTTGTGTGATGTAGTTACTAAAGTTTTCTCTGGAAAAGTCAGTAATTTTGATTCAGTGAATATTTCCATGCTTAACATGCTATACATGCTAGTTACAGATAAATTTTATAATTTTAGTGACCTTGTCTTGTTTGAGTTAGGTTTTAAACTAGGTGAGTTAGCTAAAAGAGGTAAGAATGTGTATTATGCTAGATTTTTCATGTTATTGGCTAACCACCTATGTCAAGAAATTGTGCTTGAGAACTCAAACAACAAACTGGCTTGTTGGGTTCAAGAGAGAAGACTCATTGCAGATTTGAACAGAGCCAACCATCACAGGGATGTGCCAATGTTCAATTTTCTTGTAATGCAGCCACCTCAGGTAAGTGAGGCAAGTTCATCTATCCCTACAACTATTCCAATCTCCACTATTTCTTTGACTTCAGGAGTAGCTATGACAACTGTGCCAATGACCAAACAGTTGCCTACCAAAGCCTCCAAACCCTCTACAATTTCCAAATCTAAATCAAAGAAAACCCCCTCTGGCATCTCTCAAAAGATGCCAGTTGAAAAATCCACAAAAGCAAAAGAGGGGAGTGTGAAGGAGGGAAAGTCAGGTGAGGGAAGGGGTGAACATCAAAGAAACCCCAAGAATAAGGTTGGAGAGTTGAGTGAATCTCAGCCTAGCCACACTGCAGTTTCCCAACAAACTGCAGTGCTTAAAAAGGATAAAAGTCCACTTCTAGCTGCATCCTCCCAAAAGGATGCAGTTATTGAACAAAGCTCTCAGCCAAGAGGACAGGCCAAAAGGGTTAGGGACACAAGCTCACCCTAAACTTACACAAGAAAGAAGAAATCTAAAACCTCTGGGGATGCACAGGGCACACACACAGTGCAAACTGGTGCTAAAGACACAGTCCCTGCACTCTCTCAAATTCAGTTTGATGTGGCTCCAATAAATGTGGAGTCACAACCAAAATCTCTAATAATAGAAGCATCTGAAACACCATACTCACCAACAAACTCTCTGGAAGTGGATATGATAAACACTTCAATTCCTGATTCCCCTTCTTTAACTCTGTTGGGGAAGCCAAAATCTAGTGCAAGTGAGCATCATCTTTTAGATGATTTGTTAGCTCACTTGCCAATTCTTTCAGATACTATTGTGACATCTGTGCCCCGAATATCTTCAATCAACACAGAGTCAACAATAGTTTCTCTTCCCACCTCATTCATTTCTACTCTCTCGATGGATATTGCTCATCCGTCGAGTAGTGATTGTATCCCGACGGATAAGCCTAACAGCAGTTATCTGTCGGATAGCATTACCACTCACTCGATGGATATCACTTATTCGTCGAGTATCTCTGCACAACTTCAAACTTCAATTATTTCAAGTGCAGAAGATTTAGTGGTTGTACAGTCACTCTTAGGACTGAGAGAGGAGAGTGTATTGAGTGAGAGGCTGGGTTGCTCCCAGGCAAAAGGAGAGGAAAAGAGTAAAAATTAGCAATCCATTTATTCAGGATTGGCAAAAGTGAGTGAGAGGAGTCCCACCTTAGTAGGTGAAGGTGAGGGTGTGAGGGTGGGGAGCCAGGGTGAGACCCTGATGCAACAAAAGAGAGATTATAAGAGAAAAGCGGGTACAGAAGTAATAAGGGTAGATACAGCCATTGTTCATGAGTCAATGATTGTGGATGATGTTGAAAAGGAAAGACAATTTCAGCAACATTACAAGGCTATAATTGATAACATTTCCTTGGATGCTGACACTTTTACTCATCCTGTGTCAGCCTATCAATTGTTGGCTGCTCAGGGCAATGAGGAGGCAGAAAAGACATTAAATTTGGTGCATACATCAGAATCTCTAAAAAAGGGATAAAGCTGTTGCCAATTTAATGCCTCCTACAGCTGATGAGCCATCTGAAGAATTTGGAGTAAATTCTAATGATGATGACTCTATGTCATTTGATGGAAGCATGAACTTAGGGGGAGATGAAGGCCCAAGTTCTATTCCTGATCTACCTGAATGGGCCTTTACTAAGGAATCCACACCTGGATAATTCAATGTATCCCTGGTCAAACAAATCATGTCTATCCAAAAGGCCATTCAGAAGAGCTCAAATGCTGGTACCGAGGCTGTCCTTCAAGCTCACCTAGATTCTTTACATCTAATGAAGCTACAGCAAGTCAGACAGAATCCGAGTATAGATGAAATCAAAAAGGATATAGCTGACTTGAAGACCTACAATTCTGAGAAGCTGGATTCAGTCATGCCATATGGTACCATGCAGGATCTATTACTGAGACTGAGAAGAGAATCAGATTCTGAAAAGAAGTTGGCCAAGCTGGAAGATAGAGTTTAAGTTATTGAGAATTATGTGGCCATCCTTCTTCAAAATCAACAGTCTCAGACAAGTCTTCTCATGCAACTGGCTAAAGCACAAGGCCTAACTCCTCAACTTGATGATAACAAAAAGGGGGAGAGAGAACCAAGTAAGAGGGAGAAAGGACCAAGTGAGGGGGAGAAACTTCAAGTACAAATCAGCAAAGTAATTGTACCTTCAATTACTGTCTCCAAGCCACCAGTTGCAGATAGTATAGATCTAATTAGAGCAGCAGCAACAAACTTGAAAGTTGCTGAGAAAGGAAAGTTGAGTTTGATCAACTGGGAGAAGATTGATGAGGAGATACAGAAAAAGTTTTAACTTGTCAAGGAGCCAGTTAAGTCAGCCATCCATCACTCTCAAGTCAAGCAAATCAGTGTGATTGAGATTAGCATGAATTATCTGGAAAGAGGACAATCTTCCTGCATCAAATCTCCAAAGGCTGAAATGATTCTTAAACCAAGGGTAAATTATTCAAAATCATCCTTAAAGAACCCCTTGGATACTGTGTTTGAAACACCCAAGCCTGATGAAAAGAAGCTTCTGTCAAGATCAATTGCTTTCTATAAAGATCCAGCTGATTCAGCTTCAAAAAGAAAAATTGCTAAGATATTCAGAAATGGAAAGGAAATTTGTGTGATAGCTGGACATCCTCAATTTGCTCAAGCAAAGAGAGAAGAAAATGCAATATTAAAGCAGGAAAAGAAGCAAGCTGCTCTAGATGCAAAGAAGGCTAAACAAAAGAAAGAGCAGATTGTTATCTTAGCCAAGCTACAGGCTATAAGTTCATCTCAACAAATTCCCTCTCAACCTTCTGAAGCCACTGAATCAAGGAAGCAAATTGAAGAACATAAGAAATCCCCAAGAAAGAAAGAATTGGCTAGAAGAATAAAAAGGAAACTGGATATTGTTGACAAGGAATTGGAAGATCAATTTCCTAAGGTACCCACACCAGCTACAACTCAAGCATCAAAGCCCTCTGTGGTATTTGAAGATATAAAGGTGGTGGATCCCTACAGGAATATTCATGGTGAACCTATTGTGCCCAAAGATGAGTCAATAGAGTGGGATAACATACCAATTCCTGACTTCAGTTTACCAATCCTTAGCAAGCCAAAAAGGACAAAGTCAAGGGCAGTCAAGAAAGTGAAGCTGTCACCTCTCAAATCCAAATTAGTAGTTAAAGCTCAACCCAAAGTCAACAAGGGACACTACTTGTACTTGTGTGACATCAAAGAATTTTCAGATCTAAACCTCTATCTGGATGAACTGGATGAAGTGAGGGGAATTGATGCATACAGGAACCTACCTAAAAGGTTAGTGTTCAAGTACAAAGGAGGAAGGGAGGTTCAGTGGCCACTTCACAGGATTCTTCAAGAAAGCCAAGCTGTACTGATTAAAGTTTATTCATCCTTCAAGAAGAACTTCGGGTTCAATGTAACTGCAAGAAGACTAGTATTGAAGAGAATTGAAGAATTAAGGAGTATTAAAGCTAAAGATGCACTCCCAAAGACTCTAATCATCCCATACACAGGGAGAAGAGTGCATCTAAGGCCCTACTGGCTGATGGAGTTCATGGATGACAAAGGTGTGAGAAGATTCTTCAGGTTAGAAGACCAATTGAGTATCTCTAGCAATGAGACTCTCTTGGAAATGCAAGAAAAGCTAGATCTCTCAGAATCTGATGAACTGGAATTCCACAGGCAGCTCCAAAATCAGATTGATGAAAATAACAGAAAGCTTGGAAGAAGATCCAGACCTTCAAGAAACTAGAAAAATCTGCTCAGGCTAGAGGAGCATCTTGAAATGACTGTGAGCCAAACTTTGTACATTTTGATTAAATGAAGCACTTTCAGTATTATCTACTTATCTTTAAAGCTATATGTTTAGGATGTTTTGTTATCATCAAGTGTCTCTTAATTTATGGCTACAATTCCAGTAGACATAAATTGGGGGAGATTGTTGTGCATATGTTGTGTACTTGATGATTTCATAAACAAAACATCTAAGTAGATTTTACTTAGTGAAATAATGTAGCACTCGACGGATAAGAATTATAGTCCCGACGGATAACTCATTATAGTCCCGACGGATGATGACTTATTATCCATCGAGTGAGTAGCTTATGTAATAATGAGTCTGTAGCACAGTTCTGTATACATCTTTGTATAGATTCTGTAGTAACCTATAAGTCATGTTGACTTTAACTAGATATGCAGAATAGGTTGATTAATTGTATATAAATGATGTCTTGTAATTCTGCATAAGTGAAATGAAGTCAAGTGCCAAAATAGCTACCGACGGATGATTAACAAAGCCATCGACGGATGATCAAATAGCTATCAACGGATGTTTAAGATAGCAGTCGACGGATGATCAATGAAACCATCAACGGATGTTCATAAAGTCGACGAATGATCATATATCCAACGGATATTCATAAAGTCCAACGGATGATCATATAAAGAATTCAAACAGCAGTTGAACAGTGACAACATGGCACAGGCGTCGAGATGTATACAAATCTATTGTGGAAGCCCATTAACTGGGTAATAGAGGACGAAAAGTAGCAAAGCTTAAGACTGATAGTTTTTATATTTATTCAATCTTTTTGACTTTGTAATCTTGGTAATATATAAACCAAGAACGTAGCAAATAGAAATGAGTGAGCTGAGATACAAAAACAGAGAAATCTTTGTAAGCAGAATCTTTAGCATTTCCATGTATTCTCAGTAGTTCAATTTATAAGCAGCTGTGAGCATTCTTGCAAACAGAGTTCTCTCGATATATAATATATATCTCTGGTGGAATTGTTTAAATCCACCAGAAAGTTTTTAAAGACTCTTGTTTTTAATTACTTATGTTTTGATTCAATTAAGTTTTTATTCCGCATTGTGCTAATCAGAACACTTATATCTATATTCGAGTTGAACATTTTTATTTCGAGAAAAAGGTTCAAGAATTCCATTCAACCCCCCTTCTGTAATTCTTGCTATATTGTTAAAGGACTAACATAGATCCTTGAGCAAAATTAGCAGCAATTCGAGAAGTGTTCTTGGAAATGTAGGAAATGAATTGAAATCTCACATATTTATAGGGGATAGGAGAGAGAAAGGGGAAGCGACACGTGTCACCATCTCAGATGACGACGCAGATCCCCACGCCAGCTGTCCAAAGGCTGTCAAAATGAATGCTAAATAAAAGGCATGTGAGGCGGTTCGGAGCGGCCTGGTGGGCTCGCACCTGCGAGGTCATAAAAAGCCAATGTTAGAAAAAATTCCTAGCCTCAAGATGCGACCAGGAATTTTGGGGGGTAGTTGTTATGCCCGCTTTCGGTCATGGGCCCTAAACAGGTCCCCATGGGTACATTGAATAGCTGGACTCTCATGTGTGGGCTAGAATCATGGATCAATGTGACTTGGGCCAGCACATGTGGGCTGAGCTCATGACATGCGAGCTGGGCTCATGACATGCGAGCTGAGCTCATGACATTCGAGCTGGGCTCACATCTGTGAGGTAGACTCATGCTTGCCATTTGGGCTCTCATACGCGAGGTGGGCTCATGTGACTTCACGCGAGGTGGGATTAGGTGTCCATAAACGAGGTGGGCTCATATGACTTCACGCGAGATGGGCTCAGGTGATAGCACGTGAGCTGGGCTCGGTTGCCCACACGCGGGCTGGGCCCATGAGCCCACATCTTATAAAAGCAGAGGTAACGTTTGTATTTATTAAGTGAAAAGGAAGGCGGTGCGGGCCGAGGTGACCAGGCCGGCTCGCATTAGAGGACTTTGTGTTCGACATGGAAAGTGGCTCATAGATGACTGAGTTGCTCGTAAATTTCGGGGCCGACACGGGTTATTCCTATAATCATGGGAAGAGATACGGAGATGCCGTGAGATTATAGGAAGCGTGTTGAGCCGATCGAGATTTACGTGACTAATTGGCTGAAAGCCTGACTTTATCGTGGTCTTGGGCCGCACGGGCTGAAAAGTCCTAACCCTAGCCTACGTGACTTATTCCCCAAGAACTACGTGAGGCTTGATCCCTATAAATAGGGTACGTACGTACTTGTATGAGAGATGAGTCGACACTTGACAGAGAATAACAAACCATATTCTTTCTTAATGAGTCAACATACAAGCTCAACCACCACCATACATAACCTTCCTCCGCCTTCAAACACCGCTCTTGATCCTTGTTCCACCCATTAACCTCCACAACACTGTTATACGAAATTCTCCCTATAACAGCTAACTTGTTGGAGTTGCTCTAAGTTTGACATCAATATTTATTCTCATCTCCAACAACATTCCCTATATTCATTTTTTATATAATATTTTATCATTAAAAAGTATCATTATTACAAAAAGTGAAGAAAGAGAAAGTACTTTATTCAAATATTTATTATAAAATAAAAGTTAGACGAGGAGAGAGGTTATATAAAGATAAGGAATTGAAACAGGATATTAGAGCAAGTCCAACAGTCTCTTAATAAGTTTCTTATAAATATTATAAAATATTAACTCTTAGTGATTTAAGACATGATTTTGAATTTGAACTCCAACAATGATCCTTATCTTCATTCCTTATAATTATCATAATAATAAATTTAAATGAGGTATGAAAGGAAGAGAGATAAAATAACTAAAAATAAGAGAGAGAGAGAGAGAAATCAATATTTTATTGATAAAAATGATATAAGGGATGACTTGTATTTTCTTAAAAATAAGGTACGAGAGAAGTGTCTTAGTAATATAAGGAACCACTAAGATACTGTTGGAGCGCAATTTTATGTGATCTTCCTTATATTTGGACTTAAGAGCATGTTTAAGGGAGCTGTTGGACTTACTATTACGCTGTGTTCCAAAAACTTTTTTTGGAGAGAAAAGAAAAAAAATGTAAAGAATACATTTCTTCAGTTTGTTCCCGAAACAATTTTTATGAAAGAAAGGAAAAGAATTCTGCAGATTTGGGAAGAAGTTTTCTTTATTTTTGTCACCAAAATCTTCTTCCCACTTTTGGAAAGATTAGGAGAGAAAGGAAAATTGGTTATTTTCTATTATTTTCTTTTCTACCCTAGATTCGGGAACACAACCTTAGTGGATCTTCGTGATTTAAGAAATCACTAGGATATCGTTGGAGTATGTTTTTTTCTCTTATTCCTTACTATATTGTAGTTTACGACTCCAAATAGCTAAACTCTTGCAGTTCTCTTATCCTCTTTATTAACTCTGTTATAAAAGTTGGTCGATTTTTCAAAAATCGCTGATAAATTACTTAAAAAATTGTTAAAAGTATTTGTCTGATTTGATTGATTTCCGATAAATCATCAATAAATAATCCTATTTTTAAAAATCGTCCGATATATCGTAAATCGATACCTCAACCGAGTAATTCTGATTTCCGAAATATGTAACAATATTTTCATATATTAAATATCTTCATATATTAAATGTAGGTTAGAACAGTCCCAACTCTCGCTGATTACATGAAAGTGTACGGTTGAACACCCATGACTCATGTTTTGATTTAGTTTTAAAAAGCGGAAGTGTTTTTATTTTTAAATTAATTTTTATAAGGAAATTATCAAAATTACTTAATTTTTTTTGGAAATGATTATTACTTTACTATCTTATGAAATTACTCCCCCCGTCCCCCTCAATTCTTTACATTAGGGGACGAAGACTCGGCACACACTTTAATGCTCTTATTAAATATAGTTGCATAACATTTTTTAATTTTTTTTCTTCTAAATAAAGATATAATGTTTAAACTTTTATATAAAAAAATTTTAAAAATAAATTACGAAGATATATTTTATAATTGCCTTAAAATGCGTGTTAAACATGTGAAAAAAACTATAAATAAATGAGAGGGACGGATGTAGTATATGTAAAAGTGCAGTTGGTTAACTAATTGTAACTAACTCTATAGCCCGTGCGAGACACGAGCATGTTCTAAAATATTACAATATTTTTTATTAATTTCGGTGTATCTTGGGGATATTTGAAAATTTAAATTAGTGATAAATATTTACGGTTACCAACCTTATTTTTCAATGTGTTGTATTCAAAGAAGTTCTCAATGACAACTATATTATTGTCGACTTGTTTGATACTCCACAATAAGTTTTATGTATTTTGTGTTGTATTGGTGGTAATTTCGTGTAACACATATGTGACCATATACTATCGACGTAGCAATTTATAATTTGATCTGCAAAAAAATATTTTTTGTGTTGTATTGATAAGAATTTCATATAATATACGTGCATGATGATTTAAATGTGATTATGTTATTGTCTATTTTGTAAGTAAATATTTGATACTCATAATATGTCATAAATAATTGTATTAAATCTCAAACAGTATTAAAAAATATTATATTTTGTAATTGTATTCTAAAATTAGTGAGTGATGTTTTTTTATCAGCTACTTAAACCATGATTAATATGATACATTTTATTAAAAAAATTGATGTAATTTAATTATGTTTATATTAATAAATATCTGAGATATCTAATTCTTATTTAAATTAATAACTTTTTAAATGATATATATTATTGAAAGTAACATATGTATGCATATATATGTAAGTGTATGTATATATAACTATTAATTACAAAATAATTAATATGCATTAATGAAAATTAGCTATTAATGGATATTAAATACGAAATAATAAATATGATAAGGGTTAAACTTGTCATTTTACATTGAATAAATTGTCTCACCCAAACCCCCCATTTGCTCTATTATATATATATATAATATATTGAATAATTGAATTTGTATTTTCATTGCATTTAAGGTTGTAATTGGTTTAGTCAGTTTAATTTGTTAAGCAAAATTGAAAACCATGTTTTTTCTTGTTTGTAAAAAAATAAATTCACCTTGAAATATTTTTTCTAAAATCCCATTATCATTTTAAAAAATTCACCTTTAAATATTTCGAATTTAGAATCAGAACTTGAAGTGATTTCGGAAAAAGATTCGAGATTTGATCTCGGTTATTACAAGTTACCATGCATATTAAAGTTGTAATCTATATTTATAATAAAATGATTAAATAATTTGATTTTTATACAAAACAAAATTTCATTATTGTATTAAAAATAATTAATCTATCTGTCTCATCCAATTGTATACAGTTTTTTTCAATACTCGAAACGCATTTTAAGGTAAATAAAATTATTTCTACAATTTATTTTTGATTTTTTTTATGTATTTAAATTCAAACATTAAATTTTTTTTTAAAAAAATAATAACTAATTACAAAACTATAATTTACAGGAGTATTAAAATACGTGCCAAGTCTCCGTCCCCGATATATACAATCTAGGGGACAGGGGAGTAAATAAACTAACGCGGATAAAAAACACAAATAAAAGAAAAAACAAGTAAAAAAAAAAAAAATTAACATGAAATGTGCATTTATATAATTAAAAATCAATCAAGAGTCTATAAAAGTGCGCGTTCACTCTTTTTCGTGCCTAAGCAATAAATGGACAGGGACCAGGAAGAAAACTAGGGCCTCGCTCCCGAATTTTTTAAAGGGAAGGAAATAAATGATAAGAAGGTAAAATACTTTCATCCCATTTTTGGAGTGAAAGTTTTGGAATGAAAGTTTGTTAAATTTATATTCATTATCACTTATTTTCGCTCCTTTTAAAAATTCGGGAGCATAATGCAAGTGAAATTACTTTACTCACCCACCACCACTTTTCGTTTCTAATTAAAATCCGAGAGTAAGGGGTAGGTGCATGAGTTGCATTTCTCAACAAATATGTCAAGGATATTACTGTAATATTTCGTTATTGTACGAAGTAAAATTTTAATATATTTAATAATTATAATTTTTTTATGGGTAGTTGGTATTTTCAATTTTTGGATCGTTCCCCTGTTCTAAGTGACGAGTTCGGAATTCATGGGTAGAGACACCTTATAATTATTAATGGAAAATAGTAATCGGAACACTAATCAGTTGTGTTAAATAAAATATAAATTTTATTAATTTATTAAATCAAATATATTTATTTAAACAAAATGCGTCGAAAAAGCATATTGCAATGATTGATCGGTAAAATCTGTGATTTTTAGAACAAATGATGATTTCAACAATTAAATGATTTTCGTCAAATTCAACTAACGAATATTAATTTTAAAAGAATATTTCGGTCCAAAAATTAATTAAATTGAAGAAATATATAAAATTGAACACATATACCCGTATATGTACTAATAAATGTTAATTTTATAAGAATAATTCAATCAAAACATTTATTAAATTGAAAAAATATATAAAGTTGAACACATATTCCATTTATAGGATATAGGATAAACATTAAAAAATTCAATTTATTAAATCCTTCAGTAATCAATTAATTTTTTTTTACTAAAATCTTGAGATACTCGATGTAAAACAAACCAGAGCTACATTATATTTTTGTATATGATAGGTATGAAATTGACGTTGTCCTTAATGCTGGTAGTCCCAGTAAAGTACCATAAATTAAATAAAGAACTGCTAGCCCTTAAAAGTTAATTAAAACAAGAGATAAATGGACTTTGCACCCTCAAACACAGTTGAAAAAACAATTTTGTACCAGAACTTTCGGAAATATAATTTGCACCCCTCAACTTCAACTTACTAATTCAGTATGCACCTTTTTGCAAATTATAATTAAAATAATAAGGGGTAAAAAGGGAACTTTATTTTAAAATGTAAATAAATTTTAGTTGGAATTTCAAAAATAAGTTAAGATATTTATAAAAATGATTTCTTGTATATTAAATATTAATATTGATCAAAATATTTTCATTAAATGCATTTTAAAATCATAACGACGTCAAAGACTTTAAAATAAAATAATTACATTAAATTAAATACATATAAAATATATATAAAAATTTTGAATTTAATTTTGGTAAAATTATATAATTTTTGGCATTAATAATATTACTAAAATTTAAAACTCGACTATATAATATTATTCAAAAAATTTAAAGATATTATTTTATAGCTATAATAATAAATTCAATTTTTAATATAATCTGAAAAATAAAAAAATTAGTTTAGTTAATATTTTACTGAAATTCCAATTTTACCCCTTACTTTTTTAATAATAACCGTCGAAAGGGTGCTTTTTGAATTGGCAGGTTGAAGTTGAGGGGTGCAAAGTGAGTTTCCAATATTATTGATACACATTTGTTTTTGAAATAAAATAAGAGGGTGAAAAATGCAATTTTCTCTTAAAACAAATATATGAAAACCTTAGATGTACTACAGAGGAACATCTAGCCGCGCTTCACAGAAGCTCGACCCCTAACTTTTTGTCGAGCTCAAACTCGAGCCTATACTCAACACAGTGAACAATTTTCTTTTAGTACTATTACAAGGCCTTAAAAATGAAGCACATTGCAAAGATTTGTAAAGGAAGATTACGCGGCCGAAACAATTTTGACACTCCAAAAGCAATGTCCAGAAAAATTAAAACAAGGCACACACCAGAACTAGCTGTCAACATCATTTCATCCATAAATTTGTATTATAGACCAATCACCTTTGGCCGAGACTTATTTTTTCCTAATAACCTCATTTGATTTGCATGTTCTTCCTCTTCTTCAAGTTTCTTTCTTCGAAGAGCCTCTTCCTTTTGTCGCTGAATAAGCTCTAACTCACGGTAGCGTTCCTCCTCTTTCCGCTGTGCCTCCAGTGCTTCTCTTCTCTGAGCCTCTTCTACCCGTCTACGATTTTCCTCAAGCATCTTATCCAACTCTTCTCTCTCTTTCCGAGCTTGTTCCTAAAATATGATGTTATGGTCAGCATACAGTACTCGGAAGACGAAATAACAAACAAAATCGAAAGGTTCAAGCAATAAATAGTTCTGCATACTAAGCAATAAGAACAAGAGAGACGCTAAAACTAGTAAAAGTGCAAAATATGGTTCCCATCAAACAAAAGTATACGTATACTGTATGTACAGTTTTGTTTTTCAATTATATTCATTTCCTTCTGTGAGAAGTCCTACAATATTCTCTATTAAGTAATTTAAAAATTTGTAGTTCAAAGAAAAAGAAAAGTTGTGTATTAATATACATACTTCTTTTCTCCTCGCTTCTGTCAAAGCTGCTTCCTTTTCATTTTTCAGTTGAACTTCAACATCATCAAAAGCCTTTCTTCGGCCTTCTTCTATTCTCCTCTCTATTTCTAGCTTAACTTCTTCAGAACACATTTTCTCCTCCACTTTTTTACGGATTGCTTCTTCCAGTCTCTTTGCAGTTTCCTCTTCTAAATGTTTGAGCTCTTCCTCCTGTTGGCGCCTAATAACAACCACGTACCAAAATGGCTTCCAGTTCAGATTTTAGAAGAGGGGGCACCAAGTAAGCATTTCTGCAGGACCTCTTATCTTGTTATGTAAGTTTGTAATACAAGTTTCACGATTATTTGTACCTGGGATTTTGGGAGAATTAGGAAGAGGAGACAGAATTAAGGAGAGTCTGGAAAAAGTTTTTATATTAAGAATATTAAGTTGTAAAAGGTAAGGCACATTAATGTTAGTGTATGTTCTTTTTATTATTTAGTGAATCGTACTATCAACTATAGAAAGTGAATCAACTATATTAAGAATATTAAGTTGTAAAAGGTAAGGCACATTAATGTTAGTGTATGTTATTTTTATTATTTAGTGCACCGGACTATCAACTATAGAAAGTGAATCTCATGTAATTTGTTGTTCAATATATATCAATAAAAAATTCAGTTGTTTTTATCCATTTTGTCATAGGCACTATATTCTTCTTTTTGTTCTTGCCCTCTAAAATTTGAATTTTAGAGGGCATTTTAAACTTTTAACTAGGTATTTATTTTTAAACTTAAAAATAAATACCTTGTTAAAAGAACAAGGAGTATGAAGTATGGAGTATAGAGTGCAGATAATAGGGAGTGCGCCTACAATCTTTTGCAAACTCAGAAAGGAGTATGGAATGCAGATAATAGGGATTGCATCTGGCGTTCGCTCTAGAAAATCAATGCCCCCCCCAAAATGTCTAAATTTAGTATGGAGAGCGTTGTCTAAATGCTTACTTACTCGAGAACAACTAAGCATGAAACATGTTCAACTGTCGGTGGTCTGCCCTGTTTGTAATCTGGAGACGGAAACAACAATGCACTGTTTGGTTTCATGCCACTTTGCAAAACAATGTTGGAATATAATGCCTGATATGCAGTGGGAAGATGAGACAGACTTTTCAGATTGGTTGGCTCCAGTTCTGGCATCGACAAGCATAAAAAAGAAGGCTGAAGTAGTAACCCTCTGTTGGCACATTTGGAAGTCAAGGAATGACTTAATCTGGAACAACAAACCTTCATCGGTTAATAAAGTAGTTGCCTCAACAAGGCAGTATCTTACACAATGGACGACAGCCCAAATTAGATTTTTTACGGTTCCTCTCCAGCCACAGGTTGAAGGAGATGGAGCTCCTGTTTAGGTAAAACCTCAAATGAATGAAGTTAAGATATCAGTTGATGCAGCTGTGTTTAAAGAACCCGAAGGAGTTGGTTTTGGAATAGTAATTCGTGATTCTGATGGTTTACTGGTAACAGCCAAGACATTGTTTAACTCACAGCTTGTTGCTCCACTTATGGCTGAGGCATTAGGCATTAAGGAAGCTCTGAGTTGGTGTGATCAGGTGCAAGGAGAGAGGATCATAGTGGAAACAGATTGCCTGGCGGCGGCTCAGGCAATTCGAAGTTCATGCCCCATGAGTTCTCATTTTGGTCTAGTTGTTGAGGAGTGTCGTAGTTTGTTGAAACGACTTCAAAAAATTTTATTACGCTTTATTAAACGATCTGCAAACATGATAGCCCATAGCCTTGCTAGGGGATCATGTATTTATCCGGATCGTATTTTTGATAGGAGTTTTGTTACTATTCAAGTTCAAAATTGTATCGAGTTGGATTTAAGTCATTAATTATATTCCCAGCTTTCCGTCAAAAAATAATAATAATAAATTTAACTTTTCCATTCAGGTAATATTTATACACTTCCTTAACAAAACTATTTTTTTTGACGGGACTAAATATTATAATTAATATATACCTCTTATCATCATTGCAGTACCATCTTTCAGTTTAAGAGATATATCTATACTATTTATATTGTAACACTAAAATCTATATATTAAAATTTATTAATTAACTTTGTAACTAATTATTTGATTTAATCAGATTATATAATTGAATTTATCATTAATAACTAAGAAAATACTTTTTTCATATGTAAAAGATTTCACTTTAAACCTGTTATAATTAAAGTCTAAAATCTTTGCCATAAAAAACAACAATGCAGCCTATAAATCACCAACTAAATGAATTTCTAGAAAAACCGTATCAGTGTTGATAAAAATAAATTACATACTCAGTTATAATTAATTTAGAAACAGTTTTTTTCTATTATGTGTACCGTGTATATGAGCATATGATTTACAAATTTAGATTTCTCAAGATTTTACATATTCAATAGGGCTGGACATCAAAGTCTTCAAGCAGAGTATCACGTTCATACGGACGAATATGTTCAGAACAACATATTAACCCCATAGGACCTTACGACTTTACGAGGATGTTTCCTTAACAAACATATCATCCCCTTATTCAAATATATATACAAGTACAAGTGTACAACTGACACACTAACATTGTCCTTCACATCTTTTTAGCTAATTTTTTTTGTCTTTCCCAATTTGATTTTTCATATTCAATACTACAAATGGCTGTTATAGTAAAAGCTGTTACATTCCTCCTGAATGTCATGCAAATAATGTATGAACCAGAGTCTACTTCCCCCCTTGATACACACCCAAATATCATGCTTTTGCCAGTTTGTAGTTTTCTTATTTACTGCTTTGCATTTTACCTTGAACAATATTTTACTTTCACTTTTCGATTTTCAACTTGGCCAGCTCTAGTTATCTACTCCAACTTTATGAGATTCCTTGGCTGTGTTTCGATTGCTTCTATAATCTCCATTATCTTCTCAATTTCCTCCACAACTTCGACACCTATTTATGTGCTTTTAGCTCTTTTCTTTTCAGGAAAGTCGGTACTGAGTGTAATCCAACATAGAAATTCCATTGCAATGAAGCGAAGCAACAGCTACAGTCATTTGCAGGTACAAGTTGATGTTCCTCGTGTTGACGCCTTTGCCATCGATGTACAGGCTCTGCCGGTGTAACTCAATTTTATTCGATCTTTGTTCTAAAGTTGAAATAATCACCCATATTGCGCGTGTAAGTTTGTAATACAAGTTTTACGATTTTTCTGTACACGGGATTACGGGAGAATTAGGAAGAGGAGACAGAAAGGAGAGTTTGGAAAAAGTTTTTTATATAAGAATAAGTTGTAAAAGGGAAGGCGCAGAAATGTTACTGTTAACTGTTTAAGTTCATTTTGATTATTTAGTGCATCGTATCAACTGTATATAGAAAGTGACTCCCCCGTAACTTGTTGTTCAATATATATTACTCATACACACTTAGTTGTTTTTATCCATTTTGTAATATGCACTATACTCTTCTTTGTTCTTGGCCTCTAAATTTCAATGGATTTCTATTTGTACTCGAGAAGGTAAAAAGATATGATCATGTGATTAGACGATTGTTATTATGTTTCCGGATATATGATGAGAAAGAAGCCTCTGTGCACTGCAGCGTGACTATATGAGAATAAAGCCCACGGATGCAAGTTAGATAGACTGCGATTTGGTTTCATGCATGTTTATAGCTGTTAGATTGGTACTCTGTTTCTTGAGTTTCTCTGTAATAAAAAAGTGGAATGACTATAGCTACTAGGAACAAAACAAAAAGATGCAATAAAGTTAGATTCTGTAGATCAGTCCAAATTAAGTTAAAATATGTACTCCCTCCGTCCCTCCCAATTGTTATCGTTTCTGGTAGAGTGTCCGGCACGCATTTTAAGATGAAGAAAAAGTATAGTTCTATAACTTTTTTTAAAATTTTTATTTTTCTGAATAAAAGTTTAAACATTCTATTTTTATTCAGAAAAAGAAAATTTTTAAAAAAAGTTATAGAACTATACTTTTTATTTATCTTAAAATGCGTGCCGAACACTCTTGCAGAAACGATAACAATTGGGAGGGACGGAGGGAGTATCTACTAAGAACGAAACAAAAAGAAGCAATTAAATTGATCGCCAAGCAAGAAAGTTAGAAAACCCCCCCACACAAACATGAGCATACAGAAGTAAACAAACTCTGCAACTCACTTCCACAGTCTTTCAGAAATTAGTTTTTCAAATTCAATCACTGGATGGCTATAACCAGAACAAAACAAAAAAAAACATAACACAAAGAACTCGAAACCAAACCTGAGAAATAGGCAACATATACGCAAGAGTCTTTCTGGAACACGTATGAGACCCCAAAACCACATTTTTGCCCTCAATCACAACAGGCACACCAATCAACTGAATCTCAGTAGGAACAGAAATACCCATTTCACCTAAAGCCCTAACTCCTCAAAGTTCAAAACTTTACTCTCTTTCTCCACTCCTTTCTTCCCAAACTTACTTCCCTCACTCTCACCGCCTCTTTTTTCACCAATTCTTGAAAATGGGGTTTTAGTAGTATCCTTAAGATGTCTAATTCTGAGCTTTTCAAGCAAGATTGAGTGTTTTAGAGGCTCAATAGCTTCATTAATTGATGGGTTTATGTGTATTGTTGGGGAAGAACAAAGGGGTCTGAAACCTAGATAAACCCTTTTGAGATAAAGGGGTGAAAGGGGTTTGTAAGAGGTGGGGAGTTGTGAAAATGAAAAACGAGAAGCTGTTGAATTGAGTGAAAGTGTTAAGATTGTTGTTGTTGTTGTTTGTTGTGTAATGATAGGTTTATCGTGTTGTGTTTACATGTGTAGCACGATTCGCTAGGCGTGTAGGGCGGTGAGTGTACCTTCGAAAGATTAATCGACAAGTCGGAGATTAATCGGAACATTAATCGGAAGAATATAAATATTATTTTTAATTTTAATAATTATAAAATGATCAATATATAAAATATTTGTTTGAAAAAAAAAGTAGAATGGTATTAAACAATATCTAAACATTTGACATTTGTTATATACTAATTATTGAGTTTAGAATATTAACTATATTTTAATTCACACTTTTAAACTAATTACAATATGTCAGTTTTATATTGTAAGTGGCAAAATAAATATATTAGATTACCAATTATTTTTTACCAATACTTTATATTAGAAATTGACATGATATTTTGTGAAATTAGGAAATTAATGAATTAAAATTATAAAAACATAAAAAAATGTTTTTTAATTATTTTCCGTCTCGAACGCCTAAGACCAATTTTTGACCGCATAACCCGCCTAATCCCGATTTTGACCCAATTTTTTAAAAAAACGTTTAAATCACCGCCTAGGTCCGAGTCGGGCGTTTTACCACCGCCTAGCGCCCGCCTAGACCGATTTTTAGAACACTGATGTGTAGTATGGATTGGTTCCTGCTGGGGAAGAAAGAAACTTGGGTTATCTATACCAAATTATTATAATTTCTGGTCATTTAATCGCATTTTGATGATCTTTAATTTATTCTTTTCACGGGTTATTGATTTTTTCGATTCTTGGATGGTTATAACTTCCAACTAAGGCTGTCAATAGATCGGATTTGGATCGGATCTCCCGTGATTCATATCATGATCCATTTATTTTTACCGGATTTGGATTCGGATTGGATCACCGGATTTTTTAAAATATGGTCCATATCCTGATTCGTATGATTTTCGGATCGGAGCTCCGCTCCGTTATATTTAGAAAAAAAAAACTGAATTTATAATATGTTGAAATCACTAATAATAACGATCCATAAAATGAAAATATAAAGTTTAATAAAAAAACATCAGTTCACATATTACAAATTTGTAACTCATTCTGCAAACTTAGAAATATTGCAGTAGCATAAAAAATATTAAAGAGAATTCAACGAATTCTGATAACTTAAAATGTAAAGAGTGGCATCACTGGAATACGGGTCCATGATTTCCATTGTTCATCCTTAAGGAAACAAGCAAATTAGAGACTGACAGACAATTTCTGCAAAAATAGAAAATGAACAGAGTTATTTATTTCATGATACAACAAAAGTAAGCCATTAAGAGACTTTTCAAATAATGTTAATAATGAAATGTATATAGAGGGACTTCATTGAACTATTGTCATCATAAAGAGAAAGGTAATCCTTGTTCACGATGAGGAACAGCGAAATTGAATGTAATAACAATTAAAAAAATTCAGATTAGCTTAATTTAGCTATAATTATGAAATATTTTCAGAATAGCTTAATTTAACAATATAATTATATATAATTATATATATATATATATATATATATATATATATATATATATATATATATATTCGGATCGGGTTATTTATGGATCGGATCTTATTAAATCCATATCCAATGTATTTCGAATCGGATTTTATTTTAAATGATCCATATCCGCTCTATTAGTTCTCGGATCGGATATCCGATCCATTAACAACCCTAGTTCCAACAATTAGATGATTTTCGTCAAATTCAACTAACAAATATTAGTTTTACAAAAATATTTCGGACCAAAAATTAATTAAATTGAAGAAATTTATAAAATTGAACACATGTAGCTATATATGTATTATTTATACATAATAAACATTAAAAAAATCAATTTATTAAATCCTTCAGTAATCTAAAAAATCAATTTGTTAAATCTTTATTTTGGAAGGTGTTAAAGACTTTTTAGGAAAGTGTAAACCAACCAACCAAATTTTGGAAGGTGTTAAAGACTTTTTAGGAAAGTGTAAACCAACCAACCAAATTATCCTATGTTTTGCTTATAATAGTATAGATAGTATACATAGGAATATTTTGGCGAGGTTGACGGAAGCTCTAGCCCTGACCATTTGTAGACTCGAGCCTAACATGCCTAACAGTGTTGTACTTGACCTGGCTTGTTTGCAAAACTACTCAACACAGTGAACAATTTTCTTTTAGTACTATTACAAGGCCTTATAAATGAAGCACATTGCAAAGGTTTGTAAAGGAAGATTATGCGGTCGACACAATTTTGTCACTCCAAAAGCAATGTCCAGAAGAATAAAAACAAGGCACACACCAGAATTAGCTGACATAATTTCATCCATAAATTAGTATCATAGACCAATCACCTTTGGCCGAGACTTAGGCTCTGTTTGGGATTGCTGTTAAAAATTGCTGTGCTGTTAGAAAAAGTGCTGCTGAAAAAATTGCTGTTGTAAAAATTAGATGAGTGTTTGGTAATTTTTTTGATACGTATATGTGTTGATCCAAAAAATTAAAAATAATGATACTTTTGGTAAGGTTTGATGGTGAAATCGGCATCTGCTTCCTGCAACAGCTGAAAAACAGTTTTTTCTATTTTTCTAAAAACATGGGGGACTTGCTTTCTCTAACAGCAGTTTTTAGGCCAAAAACACTTTTCCGAAAAGCAGCTTTTAAATTTTACCAAACAGTTTTTAACTGCTTTTCAGCGAAAAACTGCTGTTGCTGTCTGCAACAGCAATACCAAACACACCCTTATTTTTTCCTAATAACCTCATTTGATTTGCATGTTCTTCCTCTTCTTCAAGTTTCTTTCTTCGAAGAGCCTCTTCCTTTTGTCTTTGAATAAGCTCTAACTAACGATAGCGTTCCTCCTCTTTGCGCTGTGCCTCCAGTGCTTCTCTTCTTTGGGCCTCTTCTACCCGTCTACGATTTTCCTCAAGCATCTTATCCAACTCCTCTCTCTCTTTCCTAGCTTGTTCCTAAAATATGATGTTATGGTCAACATACAATACTCAGAAGACGAAATAACAAACAAAATCGAAAGGTTCAAGCAATAAATAGTTCGGCACACTAAGCAATAAGAACAAGAGAGGCGCTAAAACTAGTAAAAGTGCAAAATATGGTTCCCATCAAACAAAAGTACACGTATACTGTATGTACAGTTTTGTTTTTCAATTATATTCATTTCCTTCTGTGAGAAGTCCTACAATATTCTATATTAAGTAATTTAAAAATTTGTAGTTCAAAGGAAAAGAAAAATTGTGTATTAATATACATACTTCTTTTCTCCTTGCTTCTGTCAAAGCTGCTTCTTTTTCATTTTTCAGTTGAACTTCAACATCATCAAAAGCCTTTCTTCGGCCTTCTTCTATTCTCCTCTCTATTTCTAGCTTAACTTCTTCAGAACATATTTTCTCCTCCACTTTTTTACGAATTGCTTCTTCCAGTCTCTTTGCAGTTTCCTCTTCTAAATGTTTAAGCTCTTCCTCCTGTTGGCGCCTAATAACAACCACGTACCAAAATGGCTTCCAGTTCAGATTTCAGAAGAGGGGGCACCAAGTAAGCATTTCTGCAGGACCTCTTATCTTGTTATGTAAGTTTGTAATACAAGTTTCACGATTATTTGTACCTGGGATTTTGGGAGAATTAGGAAGAGGAGACAGAATTAAGGAGAGTCTGGAAAAAGTTTTTATATTAAGAATATAAAGTTGTAAAAGGTAAGGCACATTAATGTTAGTGTATGTTCTTTTTATTATTTAGTGCATCGGACTATCAACTATAGAAAGTGAATCTCATGTAATTTGTTGTTCAATATATATCAATAAAAAATTCAGTTGTTTTTATCCATTTTGTCATAGGCACTATATTCTTCTTTTGTTCTTGCCCTCTAAAATTTGAATTTTAGAGGGCATTTTAAACTTTTAACTAGGTATTTATTTTTAAACTTAGAAATAAATACCTTGTTAAAAGAACAAGGAGTATGGAGTATAGAGTGCAGATAATAGGGAGTGCGCCTACAATCTTTTGCAAACTCAGAAAGGAGTATGGAATGCAGATAATAGGGATTGCATCTGGCGTTCGCTCTAGAAAATCAATGCCCCCCCAAAATGTCTAAATTTAGTATGGAGAGCGTTGTCTAAATGCTTACCAACTCGAGAACAACTAAGCATGAAACATGTTCAACTGTCGGTGGTCTGCCCTGTTTGTAATCTGGAGACGGAAACAACAATGCACTGTTTGGTTTCATGCCACTTTGCAAAATAATGTTGGAATATTCTAATGCCTGATATGCAGTGGGAAGATGAGACAGACTTTTCAGATTGGTTGGTTCCAGTTCTGGCATCGACAAGCATAAAAAAGAAGGCTGAAGTAGTAACCCTCTGTTGGCACATTTGGAAGTCAAGGAATGACTTAATCTGGAACAACAAACCTTCATCGGTTAATAAAGTAGTTGCCTCAACAAGGCAGTATCTTACACAATGGACGATAGCCCAAATTAGATTTTTTACAGTTCCTCTCCAGCCACAGGTTGAAGGAGATGGAGCTCCTGTTTAGGTAAAACCTCAAATGAATGAAGTTAAGATATCAGTTGATGCAGCTATGTTTAAAGAACCCGAAGGAGTTGGTTTTGGAATAGTAATTCGTGATTCTGATGGTTTACTGGTAACAGCCAAGACATTGTTTAACTCACAGCTTGTTGCTCCAGTTATGGTTGAGGCATTAGGCATTAAGGAAGCTCTAGGTTGGTGTGATCATGTGCAAGGAGAGAGGATCATAGTGGAAACAGATTGCCTGGCGGCGGCTCAGGCAATTCGAAGTTCATGCCCATGAGGTCTCATTTTGGTCTAGTTGTTGAGGAGTGTCGTAGTTTGTTGAAACGACTTCAAAAAGTTTTATTACGCTTTATTAAACGATCTGCAAATATGGTAGCCCATAGCCTTGCTAGGGGATCATGTATTTATCCGGATCGTATTTTTGATAGGAGTTTTGTTGCTATTGAAGTTCAAAATTGTATCGAGTTGGATTTAAGTCATTAATTATATTCCCAGCTTTCCGTCAAAAAATAATAATAATAAATTTAACTTTTCCATTCAGGTAATATTTATACACTTCCTTAACATTTGATTTTTGATAGGAGTTTTGTTGCTATAGCTCATTTGATTTACATGTTCTTCCTCTTCTTCAAGTTTCTTTCTTCGAAGAGCCTCTTCCTTTTGTCTTTGAATAAGCTCTAACTAACGATAGCGTTCCTCCTCTTTCCGCTGTGCCTCCAGTGCTTCTCTTCTCTGAGCCTCTTCTACCCGTCTACGATTTTCCTCAAGCATCTTATCCAACTCCTCTCTCTCTTTCCTAGCTTGTTACTAAAATATGATGTTATGGTCACCATACACTACTCGGAAGACGAAATAACAAACAAAATCGAAAGGTTCAAGCAATAAATAGTTCGGCACACTAAGCAATAAGAACAAGAGAGACGCTAAAACTAGTAAAAGTGCAAAATATGGTTCCCATTAAACAAAAGTATATATGCACAGTTTTATGTTTCTATTATATTCATTTCCTTCTGCGAGAAGTCCTACAATATTCTCTATTGAGTAATTTAAAAATTTGTAGTTCAAAGGAAAAGAAAAATTGTGTATTAATATACATACTTCTTTTCTCCTTGCTTCTGTAAAAGCTGCTTCTTTTTCATTTTTCAGTTGAACTTCAACATCATCAAAAGCCTTTCTTCGGCCTTCTTCTATTCTCCTCTCTATTTCTAGCTTAACTTCTTCAGAACACATTTTCTCCTCCACTTTTTTACGAATTGCTTCTTCCAGTCTCTTTGCAGTTTCCTCTTCTAAATGTTTAAGCTCTTCCTCCTGTTGGCGCCTAATAACAACCACGTACCAAAATGGCTACCAGTTCAGATTTCAGAAGAGGGGGCACCAAGTAAGCATTTCAGCAGGACCTCTTATCATGATGAACAAGGACAAGGACCATGTGTGTTCAAGTATATGAGCTGTCTGCCTTATATGCCCTCTTCCCATATATCATTCTTTCTTGATTATAAAATAATTAAATATAATTTGGTAATAAATATCACAATACACATGCAGTAAACAACCTTTTCCTAAATCATCAAGTATATACTACACGCACACAACAAGTAACACTATAAAAACTTTGATATTCTACTAGAAAATAGTATTCACTGATTGGTTGTGATTATAGGTTATAATGGAAGGCACATATATGTGTGTGTGCCAGTAGTCCAGTACCACGTAAAAGGATCTCTTCAAAATCTTATGTTGTAGATGAACTCAAAAACATTAGACATATAATTTTATAAGGCTTGCTCCTAGGAGCTGGCTACTAGGAACAAAACAAAAAGATGCAATAAAGTTAGATTCTGTAGATCAGTCCAAATTAAGTTAGAATATGTATCTACTGAGAACAAAACAAAAAGAAGCAATTAAATTGGTCCCCGAGCAAGAAAAGTTAACCCTTTGGCTCCCTAATTTTAATTAGGAAGGAAAATAAGTGATGGACGTGTAAAGTAATTTCACTTACATTCATATTTGTTTTCCCGAATTTTTAAAAGAAATGAAAGTAAGTGATAATAAATATAAATTTAACAAATTTTCATTTTAAAACTTTTACCCCAATTTTTGGATGATCACCTTAACACTTTCTTAGAGCAAATTCAATGCAAGATACAAAATAATTATAGCTATTGCTATAATTTGGCATCAAAAAGTGTCTTTTGATGCTAAAATAAAACTTCAACTCCAATGCTAGATGCATTTTTGAAACCAAATATTTCCATATTTACCTAAATTTTGTCACTTTCCCCTAAGTTTCATTTAAAGTACAATAACATGCATTTTATTTGTAGTAGTTTGATGATGTGACATGGATGCATATATGCATCCTTGGTTTCAAATATAGAATCAAGGATGCATATATACATATTTGCATTCAAGAATGACACCCAAGTTGATTTTTTTTGCATTTGGTGCTATAATATAGCAATAGCACCATAGATAGCATTGGACTTGCTCTTACTTCCCTTAAAAAAACCCACACAAACAGGCAAACCAATACACTGAATTCCAATAACCTCATTACTCAACCCCAACTCCCCAAAGTTCAAAACTTTACTCTCTTTCTCACCTCCTCTCTTACTCCACCTCTTTTTTCACCAATTCTTGATAACGATGAACTTATACTTCTTTGCCTTTTATGACGCCTTGGTGTCGGAGATCGACTTCTTCGACCCAAATTTATGCCTACAGTTCTAGTAGACATAAATAGGGGAGATTGTTAGGAATATGTGTATTAGTTTGATGATAAGTTAAACAAAACACTTAAATAGAAATCTAGTGTTTGTAGCCTCAACGGATAAGACCATTTTGGCTATCCGTTGAAGGAGTAGCTTTACTTAGAAATAAGTTTAGTATTGTAGCACATTTTATTCTCTGTATTTAAGTTGTAATTCTTAGATGTTGTGGGAAATTATCAGTCATGTTGACTACTAGTGGATATGCAAATAGGAGAGCTAAGTGTAAATATTTAATGCCTTGTAATTTTGTATAAGTGAAGTAGTATCAACTGATATTAAGGGCCTTCAACGGATGAGAAACAAAGCTTCAACGGATGTCTCTAAAGCTTCAACGGATAACATCCATCAACGGATGAGTGTTTCAACAGATAAAGCTTCAACTGCTAATGCATCAACAGATAAAGCTTCAACGGATAAAGCTTCAACGGATAAAGTCATCAACGGATGAAAGCTTCAACGGATGCTTAGTTCAATAGCAGTTGATAGTGACAATTCATAAGCTGACAAAGGCACATGGGTTGACAGAGACAAACTGGAATGTGGCAGCCTCTAGGAGGAATCAAGAAAATACAGCATTTCCATTCTGGTGCAAACATGGAAGTATTCAAAGATTCACAGCTAAACCTAAATTGCATTGGATAGAGAAATGAAGAAGAAACATGTGAAGAATCTTTTAATTGTATTTTACAGTTTTGTCTTCACTTGTAAACTTGGTGATATATAAACCAAGTAGCAGCTAGTAATTAGATGGTGAATTTTCCAGAGCTGTTTAGAAAAATCCAGAGAGAAAATCATCTAGTTTGTACTAGGAAGCAACTGTGATTTAATTCTTTGAATCACAGATTTTATGAAATAACACATCTTTGGTGGAACAACAAATCCACCAGAAAAGTTTTTAAGTCTGTTGTGTTCTTTACATTTGTGTTTGAATATATATTTGTCTGCATTAGCTCAAAGCAATTCACACACACTTGTTCATCAAAACACATAGCCTAGAAACTGCTCAAAACTTGAAAAAGTTTTGAGATTTACATTCAACCCCCTTCTGTAAATCTCATTGTTAGTTCACTGGGAATAATAATTGGTATCAGAGCTGGCTCTTAACATACAAATAGTTTAAAGATCTATTCTGCTAACATCATGAGTAAGAAGGATATTGGTGTAAAGATTCCAATCCTGGAAAGAGATAACTATCATCACTGGAAAATGAAGATGCATTTACATCTTCTCTCTCAAGATGAAAGCTACATCAACTGCATTGAAAATGGTCCTCACATCCCTCACAAGGTGGCCACAGCTGCTACTGCAACAGTTGCTGTTGGACAGTCTATTCCCAAGCCAAAAGCAGAATGGACTGTTGAAGATATTGAAGAGGTTCACAAGGACAAGAAAGCCATGAACATTCTGTTTAATGGCCTAGATCAAGATATGTTTGACAATGTCATTAACAGCCAAACTGCTAAGGAAATTTGGGATACTGTGCAACTTATCTGTGAGGGTACTGAGCAAGTTAGAGAAAACAAAATGCAGCTTCTCATTCAACAGTATGAATATTTTCATTTTGAAGAAGGAGAATCATTGAATGATACCTTCAAGAAATTTCAGAAACTGTTGAATGGATTGAAGCTGTATGGCAGTGTACCAAGTCAAGGACTCAAATTTAAAATTTCTGAGGTCTCTACCAAAGGAATGGAAGCCTATAACTGCTTCTCTAAGAAATTCTCAAGATTATAAGGACTTCACACTTGAAAGATTATATGGAATTTTGAAGACCTATGAACTTGAGATGGAGCAAGATGAGCTGTTGGAAAAGGGAAAGAGGAAAGGAGGATCAGTTGCACTTGTAGCTGACAATGAGAAGATTGAAACCATGAATGAGGAAAAGACAATGCCAAGTCTCAAAATTGGCACAAGCAAATCAGAATCAAGCAAGGGAAAGGAGCAAGTAGCTGAGGATGAAGACAATACCAGTTAAGATGACTCTGATGATGTTGATGAACATCTGGCTTTTCTGTCCAGGAGGTTTGCAAAGATGAAATTCAAGAAAAATACAAAATTCACTAAGTCAAACAAAAACATGGTGGACAAATCTAAGTTCAAATGTTATAACTGTGGCATTAGTGGACACTTTGCAAATGAGTGCAGGAAGCCAACCTCTGATAAGAAGAAATTTGAGCAAGTTGATTACAAAAAGAAGTATTTTGATTTGCTCAAACAAAAGGTGTTAGGAATATATGTGCATTAGTTTGATGATATGTTTTACAAAACACTTAAGTAGAAATTTAGTGTCTGAAGCCTCAACGGATAAGACCACTTTGGCTATCCGTTGATGGTGTAGCTTTACTTAGAAATAAGTCTAGTATTGTAGCATATTTCAGTCTCTGTATTTAAAAATGTAATTCTTAGAAGTTGAGAGAAACTATGAGTCATGTTGACTACTAGATGATATGCAGATAGGAAGGCCAATTGTAAATATTTCATGCCTTGTAATTTTGTATAAATGAAGTGGTATCAACGGATGACTTAAAGACCTTCAACGGATGAGAAGCTAAGTTTCAACAGATGTCTCTAAAGCTTCAACGGATAAATGCATCAACGGATAACATCCTTCAACGGATGAAGTCATCAACGGATGAAAGCTTCAACGGATAACATCCTTCAACGGATGAAGTCATCAACGGATGAAAGCTTCAACGGATGTTTTGCTATTTAGCCGTTGATAAGTGGTAGTTGTACCTACAGACAGAGGCACATGGGTTGATAGAGAAAACTGAGATGTGGTAGCCGAATTTCCGGATCAACAGAAAAAGCAGCCGTTCTTCTTTAGTACAAAGATGCAATAGTCAACAAAGTACTTGAGAGAACAGGAAAAGAAGCAAGTGGAAAACTTATTTTACTATTGTAATTTTAATATTGTTTTTCACTTGTACACTTGGTAATATATAAACCAAGAAGAAGCTAGTAATTAGAGAAGGATTTTCCAGAGCTGTTTAGAAATATCTTGAGAGAGAATTCATCTAGTTTGTACTAGGATGCAGCTGTGATCAACATTGTTGAACACAGATTTTCTAACACACCATCTCTGGTGGAACAACAAATCCACCAGAAAAGTTTTTAAAGCTTGTTGTGTTCTTTACATTTTGTGTTTGAATATATATCTGTCTGCATTAGCTCAATAGCAATTCACACACCTGTTCATCTAGAACACACTGCTTTATTAAACTTCTCAAAACTTGAAAAAGTTTTGAGATTTACATTCAACCCCCCTTCTGTAAATCTCATTGTTAGTCCTCTAGGAATAACAATTGGTATCAGAGCAAGCTCTTGACACACAAAGAGTTTAAAGATCTTGGAATCTAACAAAGATGAGTAAGAAGGATATTGGAGTAAAGATCCCAGTTCTTGACAAAGACAGTTATCACCACTGGAAGGTGAAAATGCACCTTCATCTACTCTCCCAAGATGAAGGTTATGTCAACTGCATTGTGAATGGTCCTCACATTCCCCACAAAGTAGCCACAGTTGCTACGGCCACAATTGCTGTTGGTCAATCCATTCCAAAACCTAGAGCAGAATGGACAATGGAAGACACAGAAGAAGTCCACAAGGATAAGAAGGCTATGAACATTTTGTTTAATGGTCTTGACAAAGATATGTTTGATAATGTGATAAATTGTTCAACTGCCAAAGAGGTTTGGGACACAGTTCAGCTGCTGTGTGAAGGTACAGAACAAGTAAAAGAGAACAAAATGCAGCTTCTCATTCAACAGTATGAATACTTTCATTTTGAAGAGAATGAATCTTTGAGTGACACATTCAATAGATTTCAAAAGCTGTTGAATGGATTGAAGCTGTATGGTAGAGTGTACCAGGTGAAGGATTCAAATCTTAAATTTTTGAGATCCTTACCAAAGGAATGGAAACCCATGACTGTTTCCTTAAGAAACTCTCAAGATTATAAGGACTTTACTCTTGAAAGATTATATGGAATCTTGAAGACTTATGAACTAGAGTTGGAACAGGATGAGGTATTGGAGAGGGGGAGAAAGAAAGGAGGTTCAGTTGCATTGGTAGCTGAAAATGAGAAAGCATGCAGAAGAGAAACTGTGAGATCTACATCAAGCTCCAAAGATGGTGTAAGAAATCCAGAATCAGACAAGGGTAAAGAGCAAGTTGCTGAAAATGAAGAAAACTCCAGTCAAGATGACTCTGATAGTATTGATGAGCATCTTGCATTTCTGTCCAGGAGATTTGCAAAGATGAAGTTCAGGAAAAATACTAGAGCCACTAAACCTTATAAGAACATGGTGGACAAATCCAAGTTCAAGTGTTTTAATTGTGGTATTAGTGGACACTTTGCAAGTGAGTGCAGAAAGCCAACCTCTGAAAAGAAGAAATTTGAACAAGTAGATTACAAAAAGAAATATTTTGATCTGCTCAAACAGAAGGAAAGGGCTTTCATTACTCAAGAAAGAGACTGGGCAGCTGATGGAGAAGAAGAGGATGAAGACATGGAATATGTTAACTTGGCTCTCATGGCTGATTCTGAGGAGAATGAAGTTAGTTCATCAAGCAACCAGGTAATTACTACTGATATAACACAGCTTACTAAAGAAGAGTGCAATGATGCTTTTAATGACATGTCTACTGAACTGTATCATTTGCGTGTATCTCTTAAATCTCTTGCTAAAGAAAATAGTAGGATTAAAGAGAACAATCTGTTTTTAAGTAATAGAAATGCTGTGTTAGAAGATAAGTTAATTGACCTAGAAAAGACTAAGCTGCATTGTGTATCTGTTGAAAATGAACTAGCTGAATCTATTAAGAAAGTAGAAATACTTTCCAATCAATTAGAGAAAGAGCAAGAGGTGATTAAAGCCTGGAAAACAATTAGGGATGTTAGTGCTCAAATTGCCAAAGTCCAAGGAATTGAATCATTCTGTGAAAATGCCTGGGATAAAAATAAAAAGAAACTGGAATTAATTGATGGACTGTCAACGGATGTGGAATCAACGGATGATGAAAGTTATCCGTTGAAGGAAGAAAAGGAACATCCGTTGAAGGTTCCTCAATTAAAACAGGCAGATGTTTCTAAAAGAGAAAATCTAAAGAAACTCAACAAAAAGTTTGGTTCAACTTCAAAGAACTTTGTCAAAGAAGAAGCAAGCACATCCAAAGATGTCAGAAAGGTGAATGTAGGGCACATGACCTTAGAACAGTTAAATAATAGGCTCAAGATGGTTGAGGATAAAAAGGAATCCAAAAGGAAATCCAACAGAAATGGGAAGGTAGGAATTAACAAACATAACAATTACACACCTGATAAGTATGCTCCTAGAAAAAGCTGTGTGCATTGTAGTAGTGTTAATCATCTATCTGCTAATTGTAAATCTATTAAGAAATCTCCCATAACTGTACCCTCTTCCATGCCTAACATGTCTGTAACACCTCTACATGCTATGCCTGTTATGTCTCAACAAAATCCTTATGCACATTTTGCAAACATGCCATATTTTAACAATCCTTATCTTGCTGCATTCAGTATGCCTCAAATGCCATACAATATGCCAATGTGGAATAACATGTATGCACAATCCATGCCTAATAATTCTATAAATGTGCTGGATAATATTGTGACTAACCCTACACCTCAACCAACCACATCTAAGACCAAGGTTGACTCAAAATCACCTAAGTCTAAAGATGCAGGAGGAATGAAGTCTAGGAGAAAGGCTAACAAGATTGGACCCAAGGAAACTTGGGTACCAAAATCAAATTGATTGATTTTGTGGTGTGCAGGAAAATAGAAGAAATCTATGGTACTTGGACAGTGGCTGTTCAAGACACATGACTGGAGATTTCTCCCTGCTCACAGAGTTTAAAGAGAGAGCTGGCCCAAGCATAACCTTTGGAGATGACAGCAAAGGGTTTACTATGGGATATGGCTTGATTTCAACAAGGAATGTCATCATTGAAGAAGTTGCATTAGTTGATGGTCTCAAGCACAACTTACTGAGCATCAGTCAACTATGTGATAGAGGGAATACAGTTTCCTTCAATTCTGAAGCCTGTGTTGTCACTAGTAAGAAAGACAACAAAGTGGTTCTAACTGGAGTTAGAAAAGGAAATGTGTACTTAGCTGACTTCAACTCTAAAGATGCAGAATCCATTACTTGTCTCTTCAGCAAAGCAAGTTCAGTTGAGAGTTGGCTATGGCACAAGAAGCTATCCCATTTGAATTTCAAGACAATGAATGATCTAGTCAAAAAGGACTTAGTAAGAGGAATTCCTCTTGTTGAATTTTCAAGGGATGGTCTGTGTGATGCTTGTCAGAAAGGCAAACAAAGGAAAGCATCATTTCAGAAGAAGCTTGAAACAACAATTGATGAACCTTTACAGCTGCTACATATGGATTTGTTTGGACCAGTCAATATATTGTCAATAGCAAGAAAAAGATATTGCTTAGTGATTGTAGATGATTTCTCAAAGTTCTCATGGGTCTATTTTCTTGGATCAAAGGATGAAGCAAGTGAAATCATTATCAATCACACTAGGCAAGTCAATAATCATCCTGACTTGAAGGTAAGAAACATCAGGAGTGACAATGGAACTGAGTTCAAGAATTTGACATTAAGGCTGTTCTGTGAAGAAAATGGAATCATGCATGAGTTCTCAGCTCCAAGAACACCTCAGCAAAATGGGGTAGTTGAAAGAAAGAATAGATCTTTAATTGAAGCTGCCAGAACAATGCTTGAAGAATCAAAGTTACCAACATATTTTTGGGCTGAAGCTGTTAATTGTGCCTGTTTCACTCAAAATATTTCTTTGATCAATCAAGCTAAAGGCATGACTCCTTATCAGTTGTTCAAGAAAAGAAAACCAACTCTAAACTTTCTTCATGTCTTTGGATGTAAATGTTTTATACTGAGAAATCAATCTGACCATAAAGGGAAGTTTGATGCAAAGGCTGATGAAGGAATATTTGTTGGTTATTCAGCTGGAAAATCTTATAGGGTCTACAATCTAAGAACCAACATTGTTATGGAATCTGTGCATGTTGTGTTTGATGATAAAAAGATTGATGGACTAACAGATGAGGAACAATATGAGAGACTCAAATTTGACAATATTGAAATATATTGTGATGATAGTGAAGAAGAGATTGATGGAGATGACACTTCAAAAGGGACTCAAAACATGCCCCTGGATAATGCACAAAATTCAGCATCCGTTGAAAGACATTGTGCATCATCCGTTGAAGTACTTAATGAAGCATCCGTTGATAATAGCTCATCAACTGATAATCAATTTACATCATTAGTTGATAGAACTCCAAGTTCCCTGCAAAGGACCAACAACTCAGGGGGAGTTTCAACAAGTCAACACTCTGTCTCACATCATGACAATACTGAGGCCACCTCATCTAGAGCTCATCTTCCACCTCAAAGGAAATGGACCAAGAATCATCCCTTTGAACTGATCATTGGTGATGCATCATCTAAAGTGCAAACAAGAAAAGCTACTCAAGATGAATGTCTGTATAGTAGTTTTCTATCTAAGGAGGAACCTAAGAAAGTGGAAGAAGCCTTATTGGATCCAGATTGGATATTAGCTATGCAGGAAGAGCTAAACCAATTTGAGAGAAACCAAGTTTGGAAGCTGGTACCCAAACCAAAGAACAAGAGTCCTATTGATACAAAATGGGTATTCAGAAATAAGATGGATGAAAATGGCATTATCATAAGGAATAAAGCCAGATTGGTTGCTAAAGGCTATTCTCAGCAAGAGGGAATAGATTTTGATGAGACATATGCTCCTGTTGCAAGACTTGAAGCTATCAGAATCTTTCTAGCCTATGCAGCCCATGCCAATTTCAAAGTCTATCAAATGGATGTCAAGAGTGCATTTCTAAATGGGAAATTAGAGGAAGAAGTCTATGTAAGTCAACCTCCAGGATTTGAAGATCCAAATTTTCCAGACTATGTGTATTATCTGTTGAAAGCACTCTATGGACTGAAGCAAGCACCTAGAGCCTGGTATGAAACATTATCAAAATTTCTTTTGGAGAATCACTTCACTAGAGGTACTGTTGATAAAACTCTCTTCTTTAGAAATGTTAATGGCTCTAGTATACTTGTTCAAATTTATGTAGATGACATAATATTTGGTTCTAAAGATGATAAACTTTGTAAAAAGTTTGCTAAGCTAATGCAAAGTAATTATGAAATGAGCCTAATGGGAGAACTAACCTATTTTCTTGGTTTACAAATTAAACAAGTTAGTAATGGAATTTTCATTAGTCAAACTAAATATATTCATGATCTTTTAAAGAAGTTTGACTTAATGGAATGCTCATCTGCAAAAACTCCCATGGCCACTGCCACCAAACTTGAAATAAATAAGACTGAAAGGTCTGTGGACATTACAAGTTATAGAGGCATGGTTGGTTCACTTTTATATTTAACTGCTAGCAGACCAGATATTATGTTTGCTACATGTCTGTGTGCTAGATTTCAAGCTGATCCTAGAGAGTCTCACTTAATTGCTATCAAGAGAATTTTCAGATATCTCAAGGGAACACCAAATTTAGGAATTTGGTATCCTAGAGAATCTGGCTTTGATCTAATTGGTTATTCAGATGCAGACTATGCAGGTTGCAAAATAGACAGGAAAAGTACAACAGGCTCCTGCCAATTCCTGGGAAATAAGCTTGTATCATGGTTTAGCAAAAAGCAAAATTCAGTCTCTACTTCAACAGCTGAGGCTGAATACATTGCTGCTGGAAGTTGCTGTTCTCAAATGTTATGGATGAGGAATCAACTCCTTGATTATGGACTTCATGTTGATAGAATACCTATCTTTTGTGACAACACAAGTGCCATAGCCATAACAGAGAATCCTGTGCAGCACTCAAGGACCAAGCACATTGATATTAAGTACCACTTCATCAGGGAGCATGTCATGAATGGTACAGTGGAACTACATTTTGTTCCAAGTGAACAACAAATTGCTGACATATTTACCAAGCCACTTGATGAATCAACATTCACAAGATTGGTGAGTGAGCTAGGTATGCTTAATTACTCTTAAAATTCATGTCTTCTTTGCAATTTGATGTGAAGCCTGAAGTATATAAGTTGCTAGAACAAATTTGACTTTTAACAAAGTTTATTTCATCAACGGATGTTCCCTATCCGTTGAAAGTCAAAATTGCTCTATCAACGGATATTCATTATCCGTTGAAAGACAAGTATATTTCTGGAACTTTTATCCGTCAACGGATAAAACTGAAGTACCTTTCAACGGATGACAATTTACATTATCCGTTGAAATGTCACATCAGACGTTTGAGGTGTTTCACAGCCGTTGATTCTATTTTCTTAACCGTTGATACCATACATACATCTGTATGTATTGGTTTTAAAGGTAGTTATTAGAATACTTACAGTTTATTCTTAAACGGCTGAAATTCACTAACACCTATTTACTGATTAATCTTTTATTTTTTTTCTTTGAAAGCATATACGCCCTTCTGATTGTTCATTATTACTTTACGCTTTCTTAGAATTTCAAGCATTTACCATTTTCTCTCTGCAAAACCTTCAAGTTATTCTCTTCAATTTCTACTCACAACAATGGCACCAGTCGTGAAGATTATGTCTCAATCTGGGTTCATCTACGAGAAGAACAATTTCATAGCTCTGGTAGAAAAGAATGAAGCCCACTCAGATTATCACAAAATGATGGACTTCATCAAAAACTGTAAACTTAGCTATGCAATGCTGGAAGCCCCAACGATTTTCTGTGAAGTAGTTGAGGAGATTTGGACAACTGCTGAGTTCAACTCCATGGATATGACTATCTCCTTCACTCTCAAAGGTAAAAATCACTGTATTAACTGTGATGACTTACAAGCATGTTTTAAATTACCTGAGAACAATGCCATGACACCACACACTGATAGTGATGTATCCAGCATGTTAGATTCCATAGGTTACTCTCTTAACTCTGCTAATTTAGGGGGTATTAGACGAAAAGGCCTTAGGAAAGAATGGAGTTTTCTTGGGGATGCCTTCATAAAGGTTTTCTCTGGGAAAATTAGTAATTTTGATGCCATAACTTCATCTCTTGTTAATATGTTCTATATGCTTGTTTCTGATAGGTACTTTAACTTTAGCAACTATGTGATGCTAGAATTAGGTACAAGATTAGGTAACAAAGCTAATAGACCTAATAACATCTATTATGCTAGATTCTTTATGTTATTGGCTAACCATGTTGCTGAAGGTTTAGTCATTATCAATGAGAATAATAAACTCAAGTGCTGGGCACAAGAGAAAAGAGTTCTTGCAGACTTATTGAGAATGGATCTCAACAGCAGTGTGCAATTGGTATATTTACCAATCATGAATGCACCCCAGGTAGGTGAGGTAATTGCTTCTACAACTCCTACTTCTTCCAACCCCTCTATTTCTTTATCTTCTAGTGTGGCCATGAAATCTGTGTCAATGCCCCAACAGATTTCTACCAAGGTCACCAAATCTAAACTTTCTAAATCCAAGACAAAGAAAACCACCTCTGTTGTTTCTCAAAAGACAACAGTTGTAACAACAACCATTAACCCTGAGGGAAGTGAACAGGGAGGTAGTGGTGAGGGGAGGGGTGAACATCAAAGAAACCCCCAGGATAAGGAAGGAGAGTTGAGTGCTTCCCAAGCTAGCCAAGCCCCAGTTTCTCAAAAAGCTGTGGTGGTTGAAAAGGTTTCTAGCACATCCCTAGTAGCATCCTCCCAAAAGGATGTTACTATTGAAAAGAGTTCCCAACCAGGAACACAGAACAAAAGAGGGAGGGACACTACAGCCAAACACTCACCTACAAAAGCTTTTATTAGAAGAAAGAAGGCTAAAACCCAATCTTCTACACAGGGTGCACACACTGCACAGATACATCCATTTGTCTCTGTGCCTTCTCAAACTCAGTTTGATGTGACTCCAATAAATGTGGAGTCACAGCCCCATTCTCTCACAATAACTACACATCAATCACCAAATACTTCTTCACCATCTCTGGATGTGGATATGTTATTCCCATCAATTCCTGATTCTCCCTCTTTACAACTCAGGGAGGAGCCCCACTCAAATACAGGTGATCATCATCTTCTAGATGATTTGTTGGATCACCCGCAAATTCTTTCAGATATAATTGAAGGATCTGTATCAACTCATATCAAATCAATCTATACAGATTCAACAGTTATATCACTTTCAATTTCATCTTCTTTCCCTTCTTCAACGGATATCACTCATCCGTTGACAAGTGGTTGCTCTTCAACGGATAAGCTTAACAGCAGTTATCCGTTGATAACAACAGTTTCACCTTCAACGGATATTCCACATCCGTTGATAGTCTCTACACAAATAACTGAAATGATTCCAAGTGTAGAAGACATGAATACTGTGCAATCACTTTTAGGATTGAGGGCAGGGAGTGAAAATTTGAGTGAGAGGCTGGGTTGCTCCCAGGCAAAAGGAGAGATTGAGAGCACAAAAATGCATGCTATTTCTTCCAGCATGGCAAAAGTCAGTGAGTGGAGTACCACCTTAGAAGGTGAAGGTGAGGGAGTGAGATGTGTGAGCCAGGGGGAGCCCCTGATGCAAGAACATAGAGAAAAAGAGAGAAAAGCAGGTACAGTTGATACAAGGGTGGAACCAGCCATTGCTCATGAGTCAATGATTGTGGATGATGCTGAAAAGGAAAGACAATTACAACAACACTACAAAGCTGTAATTGATAACATTTCCTTGGATGCAGACACTTTTACTCATCCTGTGACAGCCTATCAAATGTTGGCTGTTCAGGGCAATGAGGAGGCAGAAAGGACACTTCATCTAGTGCACACAACAGAATCTCTTCAAAGGGATAAAGCTGCTATTAACAGAATGCCTTCTACAGCTGGAGAGCCATCTGAGGAATTTGGAGTAAATTCTGATGATGATGACTCTATTTCTGATGATGGAAGCATGAACATAGGGGGAGATGAAGACCCTAGTTCCATTCCTAATCTACCTGAATGGGCCTTGACTAAGGAGCATAGAACAGGACTTGGTTTCGAGATTGAAGAAGGAATCAGTTACTGAACAAAGGCTGGCCAAGTTGGAAGACAGCTGGCAAAAGCACAAGGCTTGACCCCTCTCCTTGATGATAACAAAAAGGGGGAGAATAAAAGGGAAGGGGAAGGAGAGCCCTCTACAAAGATTCAGATATCTAAAGTGCTAGTTCCTGCCATCACTACCTCTCCAATCATTCAAATCAAGGGAAAACCTGATGGAATTGACTTGATTCAGCTAGCAGCAGCTGAAATTCAAGTAAAAGAGAAAAGGAGGAGAATTGATGAAAGGATGCAACAGTTGTTTGGTTCTACACAAGATAAATCAACATCTGTGAAAGTTAGCACAAAGATTGAACCAATCAACATGGAGCTCAAGCCAGTAGGGAGAAATAAAGTTGGAGAGACTTCTTTCAAAAATTTAAAACCTATGGTTCTAAAGCCTAACACCAGATCCAGTATGGACTCCACAAAGAATCCACTAGACTTTGCTCAGATAAAGGAAGTAGACTTTCCTCTTCCAAAACCTGATGAAGACAAAGTTCTAAGTGCAAGCATCATAAAGAAGAAGGAGACCAAGGACAAGGGTGAGAGAATGAACATGGCCCTTATCTATAGAGAGGGAAAGAGTATCTGTGTGATGCAAGGACATCCCAAATTTCTAAAGGCTAAAAGGGAAGAAACCAGAAGGTTGAAGAAAGAAGCTGCAAAACTCAAGGCTGGCAAAAGAGCACAAGCAAAGCTTGAAAAACAGCTAAAGTCAAGCCAAGTTGAAGAAATGAAAGGAATTGAAGTCAGGGGTGAAGAAAAGATTGCTAACTTAGATGAGGTTCTTGGGAGCATATTTGGTGAGAGTATGGAGGAAAGAGAGGAATGGCAGAAGGGAAACAGAAGAAAGGCCAAGGCACACAGAAGGAGTGAAGATAACCTTGAAGATACAAAATCTATACCTAAACCACTACCTTCCATACCTGAACCTTTTGTTGCTGATCCCTCTATAAATATTCATGGTGAACCAATCATTCCAAAAGAGGAACCTATTGATTGGGACAACATCACATTGCCTACCTTTTTAACCACTCTACCACTACCAAAGAAACAGAGAAGAAAATCTAAATCTACACCTCCCCTAACCTCTAAGAAATTCACTCAAAAACAAAAACCTAACCCTAAGCCACCCATTTCTAAAGATGATTATGTTCACATCTGTGACATAAAAGAAACTTCAGACATTAATCTCTATCTGGATGAGCTGGAGGAAGTAAGGGGAATAGCTGCCTACAGACAGCTACCAGAGAGATTGGTGTTCAGATATAAGGGAGCTGGGGAAAGAACATGGCCTCTCTACAGGATTCTAAATGAAGGCTACTCTACCTTGATCAGAGTCTTTTCAGCCATCAAAAAGGATTCTGGCTTTACCAGAACAGCCAAGACTGAAATTCTCAACAAGATTGCCAACATAAGGAAGACTTGGAGGGAACCAAATGCTTTGCCCAGAACCTTACTCATACAAGAAAGGGGAACTACAATTCACAAATCACCTCATTGGTTGATGGAATTTAGAGATGACAAAGGAGTCAGAAGATTTTTCAGACTTGAAGACCAACTCAAGATTGCCAGCAATGAAACTCTCAAGGAAATGCAATCTAAGTTGGAAATCAGTGATGAAGATGAAGCTGAATTCTTCAGACAACTCCAACTCCAAATTGAGGAAAATGACAAAGGGCTAGGAAAGAAAACCAGGGAACAAAGAAGAAAATGATGATTTGCTCAGGCTAGAGGAGCACCCTTGGAAATACTGTAAATCTTCAATTACCTCCTAGTACATACACTTTTGCAGCACTTTTATATTTCTACTTAGTTTCAATTCAAATATTTGTTAAGTGTTTTGTTATCATCAAGTTAACCCTGAATTTATGCCTACAATTCTTATAGACATAAATAGGGGGAGATTGTTAGGAATATATGTGCATTAGTTTGATGATATGTTTTACAAAACACTTAAGTAGAAATTTAGTGTCTGAAGCCTCAACGGATAAGACCACTTTGGCTATCCGTTGATGGTGTAGCTTTACTTAGAAATAAGTCTAGTATTGTAGCATATTTCAGTCTCTGTATTTAAAAATGTAATTCTTAGAAGTTGAGAGAAACTATGAGTCATGTTGACTACTAGATGATATGCAGATAGGAAGGCCAATTGTAAATATTTCATGCCTTGTAATTTTGTATAAATGAAGTGGTATCAACGGATGACTTAAAGACCTTCAACGGATGAGAAGCTAAGTTTCAACGGATGTCTCTAAAGCTTCAACGGATAAATGCATCAACGGATAACATCCTTCAACGGATGAAGTCATCAACGGATGAAAGCTTCAACGGATAACATCCTTCAACGGATGAAGTCATCAACGGATGAAAGCTTCAACGGATGTTTTGCTATTTAGCCGTTGATAAGTGGTAGTTGTACCTACAGACAGAGGCACATGGGTTGATAGAGAAAACTGAGATGTGGTAGCCGAATTTCCGGATCAACAGAAAAAGCAGCCGTTCTTCTTTAGTACAAAGATGCAATAGTCAACAAAGTACTTGAGAGAACAGGAAAAGAAGCAAGTGGAAAACTTATTTTACTATTGTAATTTTAATATTGTTTTTCACTTGTACACTTGGTAATATATAAACCAAGAAGAAGCTAGTAATTAGAGAAGGATTTTCCAGAGCTGTTTAGAAATATCTTGAGAGAGAATTCATCTAGTTTGTACTAGGATGCAGCTGTGATCAACATTGTTGAACACAGATTTTCTAACACACCATCTCTGGTGGAACAACAAATCCACCAGAAAAGTTTTTAAAGCTTGTTGTGTTCTTTACATTTTGTGTTTGAATATATATCTGTCTGCATTAGCTCAATAGCAATTCACACACCTGTTCATCTAGAACACACTGCTTTATTAAACTTCTCAAAACTTGAAAAAGTTTTGAGATTTACATTCAACCCCCCTTCTGTAAATCTCATTGTTAGTCCTCTAGGAATAACAAAAGGAAAGAGCTTTTCTGACTCAAGATGATTGGGCAACAGATGGAGTTAATGAAGATGATGATATGGAATAAGTCAACCTAGCCCTGATGGCTAATTCTGATGAAAATGAAACTAGTTCATCAAGCAACCAGGTAATTACTACTGATCTCTCTCAGCTTTCTAAGATTGAATGCAATGAAGCCATAAATGATATATCCAATGAATTATATCATTTGCGTGTTTCCCTTAAATCACTAGCTAAAGAAAACACAAGAATCAAAGAGAATAATTTGATTTTAAGTGATAGGAATGTTGTGTTAGAGAATCAGGTAATTGAGCTTGAAAAGATTAAAATTAAATGCTTGACTGTTGAGAGTGAACTAGAAGAAGCTGTTAAGAAAGTAGAAATTCTTTCTAAACAGTTAGAAAGTGAGCAAGAGGTAATCAAGGCCTGGAAAACATCTAGAGATGTTAGTGCTCAGATTGTCAAGGTTTAGGGAATTGAATCATTCTGTGAGAATGCCTGGAAGAAAAACAAAAAGGAGTTAGAATTAATTGATGGATTGTCAACGGATGATGAAAGTTATCTGTTGAAGGAAGAAAAAAAGCATCCGTTGAAGGCTCATCAATTAAAGTAGGCAAGTGATTCTAAAAAGAAAAATCTCAATAAGAAGGTTGGTTCAACTTTCAAGAACTTTGTCAAAGAAGGAGCTAGCACATCCAAAGATGCCAGTAAGGTGAATATAGGACACATGACTTTAGTTCAGTTGAAAAATAGGCTTAAGTTGGTTGAGGATAAAAAGGAAACTAAAAGAAAATCTAATAGAAATGGAAAGGTAGGGATTAACAAACACAACAATTACACACCTGATAAGTATGCTCCTAGAAAAAGCTGTGTGCATTGTAAAAGTGTTAATCATCTATCTGATAACTGCAAATCTGTTAAGAATGCTCCCATGCCTTTAACTCCCTCCATGCCTAACATGTCTATGTCACCTCTGCATGATATGCCTGTTATGTCTCATCAGAATCCTCATGCACATTTTGCAAACATGCCATATGTTAATAATCCTTATTTTACTGCATTCAGTATGCCTCAGATGCCATACAACATGCCTATGTGGAATAATATGTTTGCACAATCTATGCCTTATCAAATTCAATCAAATGTGCTAAATGATTCTGTGACTAACCCTACACTTCAATCAACTACATCTGAGACCAAGGCTGACCCAAAGTTACCTAAGTCAAAAGATGCAGGAGGAATGAAGTCTAGGAAAAAGACTAACAAGGCTGGACCCAAGGAAACTTGGGTACCAAAAACAACTTGATTGATTTTGTTGTGTGCAGGGAAAAAGAAGGAATCTATGGTACTTGGACAGTGGTTGTTCAAGACACATGACAGGAGATTTCACCCTGCTCACAGAGTTCAAGGAGAGAGCTGGCCCTAGCATAACCTTTGGAGATGACAGCAAGGGTTCACTATGGGATATGACTTGATTTCAAAAGAAAATGTCATCATTGATGAAGTTGCATTAGTTGATGGTCTCAAACACAATCTATTGAGCATCAGTCAACTATGTGATAGAGGGATCACTGTTTCCTTCAATTCTGAAGCCTGTGTTGTCACAAGTAAGAAGGACAACAAAGTGGTTCTTCTAACTGGAGTTAGAAAAGGGAATGTGTACTTAGCTGACTTCAACTCTACAGATTCAGAATCAATTACTTGTCTTCTCAGCAAAGCAAGTCCAGATGAAAGTTGGCTATGGCACAAGAAGCTGTCCCATTTGAATTTCAAGACAATGAATAATCTAGTCAAAAAGGACTTAGTTAGAAGAATGCCTCTAGTGGAATTCACAAGGGACGGGCTGTGTGATGCTTGTCAGAAAGGAAAACAAAAGAAAGCATCATTCAGTAAGAAGCTTGAATCTGCAATTGATGAACCATTACAACTACTACACATGGATCTTTTTGGACCAGTCAATGTATTGTCAATTTCAAGAAAAAGATATTGTCTAGTGATTGTAGATGATTTCTCAAAGTTTTCATGGACTTACTTTCTTGGATCAAAGGATGAAGCTAGTGAAATCATTATCAATCATATCAAGCAAGTCAACAATCATCCAGATCTCAAAGTAAGGAATATCAGGAGTGACAATGGAACTGAGTTCAAGAATTCAACCATGAAGTTGTTCTGTGAAGAAAATGGGATCATGCATGAGTTCTCAGCTCCAAGGACTCCACAACAAAATGGTGTGGTGGAAAGGAAGAACTGATCACTAATTGAAGCTGCAAGAACAATGCTTGAAGAGTCAAAGCTCCCAACATACTTTTGGGCTGAGGCTGTTAACTGTGCATATTACACTCAGAATATTTCTCTAATTAATCAGGAAAAAGGTATGAATCCCTATCAATTGTTCAAGAGAAGAAAACCAACTTTAAACTTTCTGCATGTCTTTGGTTGCAAATGGTACATTCTAAGGAATCAACCTGATCACAAAGGGAAGTTTGATGCAAAGGCTGATGAAGGAATATTTGTTGGTTATTCTGCTGGAAAATCATATAGGGTCTACAATCTAAGAACCAACATTGTCATGGAATCTGTGCATGTTGCGTTTGATGATAAAAAGATTGATGGACTAACAGATGAGGGACATTATGAAGGACTCAAATTTGACAACATTGAAATATATTGTGATGATATTGAAGATGAGAATGATGGAGAAGGCACCTCGTAAAGAATTCAAAATCTGCCTTTGGATAATGCACATAATGCTGCATCCGTTGAAAGTCATAATTCAGCTTCCGTTGATAGAAGCAATGCAGCATCCATTAAAAGACAAAGTGCATCATCCGTTGAAGTTCATAATGAAGCATCCGTTAATCACAGTCTGTCAACGGATAATCATTTCACTTCATCAGTTGATAGAACTCCCAATTCCTTTCAAAGGATCAACAACTCAGGGGGAGTTTCAACCAATCAACACTCTATCTCACATCATGACAATACTAAGGCAACCTCATATAGAGCTAATCTACCACCTCAAAGGAAATGGACCAAGAATCACCCTTTTGAACTGATCATTGGTGATGCTACATCTAAAGTGCAAACTAGAAGAGCTACTCAAGATGAATGTCTGTATAGTAGCTTTCTATCACAGGAGGAACCTAAGAGAGTGGAAGAAGCTCTATTGGATCCAGATTGGATTTTAGCAATCCAAGAGGAGCTAAACCAATTTGAAAGGAACAAAGTATGGAAGCTGGTACCCAAGCCAAAGAACAAGAGTTCTATTAATACAAAATGGGTATTCAGAAACAAGATGGATGAAAATGGCATTGTCATAAGGAATAAGCCAGATTGGTTGCTAAGGGTTATTCTCAACAAGAGGGAATAGATTTTGATGAGACATTTGCTCCAGTTGCCAGACTTGAAGCCATCAGAATCTTTCTAGCCTATGCAGCCCATGCCAATTTCAAGGTCTATCAAATGGATGTCAAGAGTGCATTTCTGAATGGGGAATTGGAGGAAGAAGTTTATGTAAGCCAACCTCCAGGATTTAAAGATCCAAATTTTCCAGACTATGTGTATTATCTGTTGAAAGCACTCTATGGACTAAAGCAAGCACCTAGAGCCTGGTATGAGACTTTGTCAAAATTTCTTCTAGATAATCACTTCACAAGAGGTACTGTTGACAAAACTCTTTTCTTTAGAAATGTTAATGGCTCTACAATACTTGTTCAAATTTATGTAGATGATATTATATTTGGTTCTACAGATGATAAGCTTTGTAAAAAGTTTGCTAAGTTAATGCAAAGTAAAAATGAAATGAGCATAATGGGAGAGCTAACTTATTTTCTTGGTTTACAAGTTAAACAAGTTAGTGGTGGAATTTTCATTAGTCAAACTAAATATATTTATAATCTTTTAAAGAAGTTTGACTTAATGGATTGTTCATCTGCAAAAACTCCCATGGCCACTGCCACCAAGCTTGAATTAAACAAGGCTAAAAAGTTTGTAGACATTTCAAGTTATAGAGGCATGGTTGACTCACTTTTATATTTAACTGCTAGTAGACCTGATATAATATTTTTTACATGTCTCTGTGCTAGATTTCAAGCTGACCCTAAAGAGTCTCACTTAGTAGCTATTAAAAAGATTTTCAGATATCTCAAAGGGACTCCAAATCTAGGAATTTGGTACCCTAGAGAATCTGTTTTGATCTAATTGGTTACTCAGATGCAGATTATGCAGGTTGCAAAAGAGACAGGAAAAGCACAACTAGCACCTGTCAATTTCTAGGGAATAAGCTTGTGTCATGGTTCAGCAAGAAGCAAAATTCTGTTTCAACATCAACAGCTGAAGCTGAGTACATTGCTACTGGTAGTTGCTGTGCACAGATACTGTGGATGAGGAATCAACTATTTGACTATGGTCTAACTGTTGACAAAATTCCTATATTTTGTGACAACACAAGTGCCATTGCCATTACTGAAAATCCAGTGCAGCACACAAGAACCAAGCACATTGACATCAAGTACCACTTCATAAGGGAACATGTGATGAAAGGTACAGTGGAACTTTATTTTGTTACAAGTAAAAGGCAGATTGCAGACATATTTACCAAGCCACTTGATGAATTAACATTCACAAGATTAGTAAGTGAGCTAGGTATGCTTAATTATTCATAAATTCATGTCCTCATTATAATCTGCTTTGGAGCCTGAAATGAATTTGTTGCAAGAACAAAGTTGGCTTTAAGTAAAGATTATTCTATCAATGGATATTCCCTATCCGTTGAAAGCCAAAATTGTTCTATCAACGGATGTTCATTATCCGTTGAAAGACAAATACATTTCTGGTAATTTTATCCTTCAATGGATAAAATAGTGTTAATCTTGAACGGATAACTATTTACCTCATCCGTTGAAGTGTCACATCAGTTACTTTAAGTGAGTCACAGCCGTTGATTCATTTACTTAACCGTTGATACATATATACACAGTTGTATGTATTTGTATTAAAGGCAGTTTTCAGAATTTTTACAGTTTTCTTTATTCTCAAACGGCTGTAATTTACTTAAAAGTATCATTTAATCATTTTATTTATGTTTTAATTCGAGAAAGTATAAAAGCCCATTGAATTCTTATTTTCACTTTATGCTTTCTTGCAATTTTTACTCTCTTTCTCTCCCAAAACTCTCAATCTTTTCTCTGCAACCTCTACTTACAACAATGGCACCAGTAGTCAAGATTATGTCTCAGTCTGGCTTTGTTTATGAAAAGAACAATTTCGTAGCCTTGGTAGAAAAGAATGAAGCCCACTCAGATTATCACAAGATGATGGACTTCATCAAGAACTGCAAACTAAGCTATGCAATGCTGGAAGCCCCAACTATCTATTGTGAGGTAATTGAAGAGATTTGGACAACTGTAGAGTTCAACTCCATAGATATGACCATTGCTTTCTCTCTCAAAGGTAAGGATTACTGTATTAACTGTGATGATATACAGTCTTGCTTTAAGTTACCTGAGAATAATGCCATGACACCACACACTGATAATGATGTATCTGCTATGTTAGATTCCATAGGCTATTCTTTTGATTCTGCTAGTTTAGGGAGCATTAGAAGAAAGGGCCTTAGGAAAGAATGGAGTTTTCTTGGAGATGCCTTTATCAAGGTCTTCTTTAGGAAGATTAGCAATTTTGATGCCATAACTTCATCTCTTGTTAATATGCTCTATATGCTAGTTTCTGATAGGTACTTTAATTTTAGCAACTATGTCATGCTAGAATTAGGTTCCAGGTTAGGTAACAAAGCTAATAGACCTCATACCATCTACTATGCTAGATTCTTTATGTTATTGGCTAACCATGTTGCTGAAGGTTTGGTCATAATTAATGAGAGCAATAAACTCAAATGCTGGGTACAAGAGAAAAGGGTCCTTGCAGACCTTTTGAGAATTAACCTCAACAGCCAGGTGCCATTGGTATATTTGCCAATAATGAATGCACCTCAGGTAAGTGAGGTAAATACTTCTGTAACTCCTACCTCTTCCAACCCCATTATTTCTTTGCCTTCTAGAGTGGCAATGGAATCTGTATCTTTGCCCCAACAGATTCATACCAAAGCCACCAAACCTAAAATTCCAAAACACAAGTCAAAGAAAACCACCTCTATTGTTTCTCAAAAGACAACAGTTGTAACAACTACCATAAACCCTGAAGGGAGTGAACAGGGTGTGAGTGGTGAGGGGAGGGGTGAACATCAAGAAACCCCCCAGGATAAGGTGGGAGAGGTGAGTGGTACCCTAGCCAGCCAAGCCACAGTTTCTCAAAAGACTGTGGTGGTTCAAAAGGAGTCAAACACATCCCTAGTTGCATCCTCCCAAAAGGATGCAGCTATTGAAAATAGTCCCCAACCAGGGACACAGAATAAAAGAGGGAGGGACACTGAAGCCACACATTCACCTATCAAAGCCTTTTCAAGATGAAAGAAGGCTAAAACCCTAGTTTCAACACAGGGGGCACACACTGCACAGATACATCCACCTGCATCTTTGCCTTCTCAAATTCAGCTTGATGTGGCTCCAGCAAATGTGGAGTCACAGCCCCATTCTCTCATAATAGACACACATCAATCACCAAATTCCCCATTACCATCTCTGGATGTGGATATGATATTCACATCAATTCCTGATTCTCCCTCTTTAAACTCAGGGAGGAGCCCCACTCAAATCCTGGTGATCATCATCTTTTAGATGATTTGTTGGATCATCAGCCAATTCTTTCAGACTTAGTTGAAGAATCTGTGTCACCTCACTTAAAATCAATTCACACAGATTCAACAATTATGTCACTTTCAATATCTACATCTTTTCCTTCTTTAACGGATATCTCTCATCCGTTGACAAGTGGTTGTTCTTCGACGGATAAGCTTAA